>NW_027063142.1:0-44843 GCF_032884065.1 Artemia franciscana | reverse complement strand
ACCTAAAACCTAACCTAACCTAACCTAACCTAACCTAACCTAACCTAACCTAACCTAACCTAACCTAACCTAACCTAACCTAACCTAACCTAACCTAACCTAACCTAACCTAACCTAACCTAACCTAACCTAACCTAACTACCTAACTACCTAACCTAACCTAACCTAACCTAACCTAACCTAACCTAACCTAACCTAACCTAACCTAACCTAAACCTAACCTAACCTAACCTAACCTAACCTAACCTAACCTAACCTAACCTAACCTAACCTAACCTAACCTAACCTAACCTAACCTAACCTAACCTAACCTAACCTAACCTAACCTAACCTAACCTAACCTAACCTAACCTAACCTAACCTAACCTAACCTAACCTAACCTAACCTAACCTAACCTAACCTAACCTAACCTAACCTAACCTAACCTAACCTAACCTAACCTAACCTAACCTAACTAACCTAACCTAACCTAACCTAACCTAACCTAACCTAACCTAACCTAACCTAACCTAACCTAACCTAACCTAACCTAACCTAACCTAACCTAACCTAACCTAACCTAACCTAACCTAACCAGTTGCGAAAAGACTGTCAAGAGACTTGGTGGAAGCGCGATTTCCCTCCCAAAAGATCAAAATCTTAAGTTCATGGGATCCCCTTGCCTTAAATATATTGTTATAGAGCTTGTGTTGGAATCAGAGGGGGCAAGACACATTCAAGGTTTAAAAGGTGCATCATCATCCAGCTCAGACTACATATCAACTAAAGCTGTGCAAGCTATATTCCCTTCAATTCTGGGCCCTTTAACAAAGCTTATTATTATGTCGTTTGAAAAGGAAAGTTTCCTAGGTCTTAAAAAAGTGAGAGCAATAGCTCTATTTAAGGGTGGGAACAGAAGTGACCCGTCAAATTACCGAACAATTTCACTTCTTTCAGTGTTTTCAAAAATATTTGAAAAACCGATGCAAAGAAGGCTCACAAGTTTTTTACAATCTAAGGAGTTTTTGCACAGTCATCAGTTCGGATTTCGATCGAAACATACTACGGAGCAAGCATGCACAACACTCATCAGTTTCCTTCATACCGCTTTAGATTCTGGAAAAGTACCAGCCGCTATTTTCCTTGATGTGTTGAAAACTTTTGATAGTCTTACTCATAAGATCCTTCTTGATAAACTGTCTCATATAGGAATACGAGGTTCATCCCAATCATGGTTCCGTTCTTGTTAACACGAAAGAACGATTTCCATGGACTCTGACTCACTAAAGTCCATTGGTGTAGACTATGGAGTACCACAAGGATCGATTCTTGGTCCTACTCTGTTTTTAATATATATCAATGATTTATTTAGAGCGGTAAAGAACACAATTCCTTCTGCGTGTTGTACTCTATGTCACGAAAATGAAAATACGGTGTCATCTTGTGATATTCTGCCATCCCCTCATGAAGTGTTAGTTGCCTTCGCTGACGACAGCAATATCCTATGCGCTGAAGCCATGAAGCAAGCTTTAGAGGTTAAACTTCACATGCTTATGGAGCGGTCTTACCACTGGTTTGATACAAACCGACTTGCTTTAAATATCGCTAAATCACACTTTCTCATATTTTCTAGAACTGGTAAGGTAGGCCCATCCATATCAATTATATCTACCTCAAAAGGACCTTTGTCTCGACCTAACGTAAGATACCTGCGTTTCCTAGGCATTTTGTTGGATGAGAATCTTTCTTTTAGAAACCACATCAATATAGTCCAAGCAAAAACATCACGTAATCTTGGGATTATTTGGAAACTTAAACACATCTTTCCTGGATCTATTCTTCAGACCCTGTATTTTTCACTCATTCAGCCGTATTTAACTTACTGCAACTCGATTTGGAAGTCTACTATCCAGTCTCTGCTCCATCCTATTAAAGTAATTCATCAAAAGGCTCGCCAGCTAGTTAACGAATTTAATAAAGGTCATCGAAAAGTGCTATTGAATACTTATGCACTCTATGTTGTCTCTTGTATCTCTTGTATATATATATATATATATATATATATATATATATATATATATATATATATATATATATATATATATATATATATATATATATATATATATATATATATATATATATATATATTATATATATATATATAAAAATATATATATATATATATATATATATATATATATATATATATATATATATATATATATATATATATATATATATATATATATATATATATATACATATATATATGTATATATATATATATATATATATATATATATAAATATATATATATATATATATATATATATATATATATATATATATATATATATATATATATATATATATATATATATATATATATATATATTTGTATATATATTTATAGACTTCAATTATTTTAAGGTTTTCTAATTGTTGTAATATCTTGTTAAAATGTTTACTAATATTTTTGCGATTTTCAGCTCCACGCTCCAGGACTCGGCACGTGACAGGCTTATTTTTATTTACAACCTAAGATTATGATCTTCATTCATCAATTGAAAAAACAACGAAAAAAGGTTTTTTTGGCGTGGCTTCGAGGTCTAGCTGATGCAGCTAGATACCTTAATCCAAAGCTTTCCTGAAAGATGGATGGAATACATGCTGGACATGGTGGTCCTCTAATTTAAGAGTATCTCAAGCTACTACTGAAGATAAATTTTGCACAAGGTTGGAAGATCTCTCTCCTATTCTAAAAAACAAAAATAAACAAACAATCAATGCACATCCCTAGCTGGATTTTAATCTAGCTAGATTTTTTCACATCCCTAGCTGTATCAAACAGTCTTTGACTGCTTTATGAACTGCTATTCATAAGAGACCTTGAAGAAAAATTTTTACACGTCCTCCACATCGATTTGCTTTTTGTACAAATAGTTCACTCGCCTTGGCAGGTCTTAATGTTCATCACACTTTTGACTCCCTGATCTACCATTTATGCTTTTATTAGCTGCAAACAGAAGAAGGAATCCTTCTATAATCGGATTTCAAAAGCATCTGTATGTTAAGCTACGATTCCATCTTCAAACCCCTCCTAAGAAACATACATATTCTATAAATATTGTAACTTTTTTAAGACTTGTAGTTATTTTTAGGATGGAAAAGAGATTTATTAGTCTACTGCTTTTAAGGGCCTTCCCCAAGCCACTTAATGTGTCCCCTGGTGGTGATAGGGGAACATACTACAGATATATAGGGTACCTCCTTAGGAGGCACGGATAAAGGGGGACCTTGTTCCTGGGGTCCATAGTAAGAATTGTTTTACCCTCACCCGGTGCCACAAATACAGGTAGAGCAGAAAGAAGCCCCCTCAAACCCTCAACAGGGCCAACCGGTGTTTCCACCCGTCCCAAGAATTATAAACCTTTTCCCAAAAACAAGTTAAATTGCAAACTGACGCAGAGAATCATAGTTGGATAATCATCTATAGGAGGACAACTGTGGCAGCACCTAAGATCCAGATCTATGGATAAATGCCTCTGCAATGGGCTGCCTCGGCCCTTTCGGGACAAGTGAAATAGTGGGGTCCTTGCAGTCAACTTTTTCCCACTTGAGGAGTGGGGCCCCTTGAGGAAATTGTAACCTAGTAAACGACACAAAATTCTCAAGGTATTCTGATTAATGGACAATCCTTCAGGGTTTAGTCTGTTTTGACGGAGGTTTTGGGATGAAAAAGCTCTAATTTATCTAGTATGGGCTGCGTCTCCATAGTAGCATGATAGTTGTAAGTACGGGTATATAATGAGTTGGAGGTCATAGGCTTGGGACTGTCTGTACAGGATTTCGACTCCTGTTGATACAAGAGCATAGCCAAGTGCTGAAAACCATATTGTGACCAAGATGGAACCAAGATTGCACAAAGCCTCCTCTCAAGATAGAGGTCCCAGGGCTTTCTTGCTCTCCAGATTGAAGCTGGCTGAAGCGCTTCAGTGTAAACTTGAGAAGATTTGTTGATTGCCCTCCTGCATTGGTATCCGGGATCATGCTTTCCAATCGCAGCTAAAGTTTTTTTGTCAAAATGCCCTAATTGATCAACGAATTCAAAACCCTTTGGTACATTAATAGTCTACTGAAGAGTCAATTTCAAAGGAAGAAACGTGAAAAGGTTACCGCATCTACTGCAAAACGATAAGAGGGGATTTCAAAAGTACTTTGTTTTCAATCCTGTTGACTAATTTAAATGTTGAATTGTGTTGTTCCCGCTTAATCTAATAAATTCTCTTATTTTTCGTTGAGTTTCAATATTTTTAAGTGTTGTTTTCTTCTTTTGATAAGTTAGGTTGATTTGTTTTTCAACAAACAGATTTTTTGCATTGATTTAAAATTGAAGACATTTATTTTTATTTATCTGGTTTCTCCTGTTACATTATTCACATTGTTAGATTATTCTTCAAGTGAAAACAATGTGATGATAATAAAGTTAGACTCTAATTATGAATAAAAACTATTTTTTGTTTTTGAGAAAATATTTTTGGAAATATAAAATGTTATTATATGGATTCCCAAGTGCTTGTCAAAAAACATTCAACCCTCAATTCCTAAGAAAATATTATTGCTCTGAATCGTTATTTATCTTCATTGCATAGGTTAAAGTATGAATTAACATTTTCTAAAGAAGTGAAGAAATTACACAAAAGTCAAACCAATCCTTATCTCTTAGATTTTGAAGATAAACGAGGTTGATAAATATTGCTGACAAACAAGTCTCCTAAATAAAAAATAAATCCTGGGAATTCAAAATGTCAAGGCTAATAGCTCTAACAATAAAAATCCATTATTCCTTTATTGATCTAATTTGTTTGTAGAAGATGTCTAATTCTACTTAACAATCTATAAGAAAGAATATTTGAATGAATTTCAATTTTGCATTGATCAGTATGAATTTAGTATCTTAACTAAAAGGAACTAGCTTATGAACCTAATCGGATTATTTTCTGTACTGTACTATGTTAGATTGCGCAATTAACTTACGGATTTAATTGTGAAGGATTGCTCACTTCATACCAAATGAGTTATTATTTATCATAGTGTATAATTGAATATATTGGTGAGATCACTGATTAAAAACTGTAATATTTGCTTTTTGTCAAGTAACCTTTAATTAAGACTGATTAACAGTTCGTGAATCTGCAGTCTCTTGTCGGAATAAATAACGGGAAAAAAGCCCCTAAGGCTAACACCCGAGAAGGATACTCCCACTGAAACCCTTAGCCAGTTGCCATTCCAACCTACCTTTAAAACTTCCCAATTACGCGATTCAAAACAGTTAGCCACTTGTCAGGAATTCAGGCCTTAGCCGAAATTCACTCTAATGAAAGAGGTGAGACGCCTGGCAAAAAGAGGAAAAAGGATGAAACTCGCTCACCAGTGATAGTGCAATCCCTCTCTTCAAGTGTCCTAGAAACTATTACTAACGATTATCCCAATTATTATACTGTCTCAATCAAGAAAACCAATGGCCAACCCTTTTCAAAAGATCGAAAATGCAAATTAAAAAAGCTGTCTTTCTGGTCACCAAAGTAAATTTTGAACTTGTTCTGAAGCAGAACGAGTCTATTGATATTTACTTATATCTTCTCAGATGACAGACCGTGTCTTGTCAAAATCCAAAGAAATAATTTTGATGGCTCAAAAATTTTAGCCCAAAAAAGATGTGGAAAAGTTACACAAGTATGTGCTGTATGGTGTTGATACCAGTGTAAAAGTGAAGGAAATACATACTGAACTAATGGATTCTTCAGGCCTTCTCATCAATCCTTGTACTGCTATAAGGATAAGTTTAAACAAAGAAGGTTTTCTTCACCCAAGCCGTTCAATCCTCATTGCCTGCGAATTTGAGCTAAGTGGAGAAAAATTCTTGTGCAGTATGTCCCTTTTTTTTAAGATTTATACACTCAAGTCCCTACAATACTCCACTTATCTGGCCCACGGCCACAGCAAAATAACTATGCAAACAGTTCCATCCGTCTTGCCTTAAGTGTGGGAAAACAGGCCACGCAATTAGTGAATGCCCTTGGTCAGACCCTTTCTGCAGAAATTGTAACCGAAATGGACACACAGCCCTACAAAAACATCTTGGTGGGCTAACCAAAAGTGAGTCGTAATCCTTGAACATCTGATAAATTGAATCCACCCCACTCAGTTTTAGTTGCAAGAATCCGTTGGCAACCCAGACCCCAAAGGTCCAGTAGAACTCAAACAACAGTTGCTGTTGAAGATGCAAAGACAGTATCATTTCCAAAAGAGGCAAATAATATTCATACTGAAGGTTCTAGTCAGTCCCCCCATCCCTTACCTAAGTTTACTTCAACCATCCTGCCCTCCAAAAGATTCATCTAAAAGAAGTCAAGAATGGCAAAGGCTTGCAACTTATCTCACAGTCAGTCACTTAATTGAGGGTAGAAATGAAGCTGATGAAACCAAAAATATTCTCAAGAAGACAGCTATCACTAAACTCCTAGGTGATGATATCTTACAAGCAGCTATAGCCAAGTTATCCTCCATGAAAAGGGACATAGATTCCACATCAAAGCTATTTAAGCTTGTAGACTCAACTGCAAATTAAATTAATACAGACTCTGACAATTCCACAACCCCTAAGACGGTAGTCGGTGCCACTGCCCTAGTCAAAGGCAAGACATCTAAGAAAAAACGGCAAACTTTCCATCCCAGTCCAAAATTACCAACAATGATATTTCGTTGGCTGAAGAATATTTCCAATATTCTAATCAAGGAGATGAAGAAACTCAGACCACAATGGATATTTAAATGTATACTATACAAGATTTTACGTTTCTCACGAATTTATCTCTTTGCAATAATGTTGTCTTTAACTATTACGATGACCAAAATGATTTCCCCACCAGCCCCTTAGCTACTCCCGATAGCCCTTTAAACCAAATTAACTGTGAACATCTCGACACTTGTGATTTTGTGAAAAATGTGAAACCTAAGCTAATGAAAAAGACCAAACTTAATATAATTTGCTTTAACATCAAAAGCATACGCGATAAGTAGGCTAATTTTTAAGATTTAATTTTAATTAATGATTACTGCCCTTTCCATGTATTTGGAATAACGGAAAAGTGGCTTTCAGAAATTGATGATAATAATGAATTTTCCCTTCCTGGCTTTCAAGCTATTCATATTGAAAGAAAATTAACCAATTCCTCTGGCGGCATTTCCCTTTAAATTCGGTCAAGTCTGAAATTCACAAGGCTGAATCCTTATTCTCGCAACCTATAAATAATAGATGCATTTATTCAATAGTCGTTGACATAATTGTCGATGACAATTCTTTTATTTTTTCATTATTTTATAAACCCCCCTCATTCTCATTTCCGACCCCCTTTCTTTTGTAATCTGTTGATGATTTTTTTTGTTTCTTTTTTATTAATTTACCACAAAAGAAGGCAATAGTTTTTGGGGACTTCAAATGTAGTTTACTAAATGTTAGCAATAATAATGATTGTGATACCTTCTTTGAAATATTCACTTCAAGTGGTCTTCTTCCCAAAATCCTTTTACCTACTAGAGTTGATCCTATGAGGTCTATAGCTACTGTAATTGACAACATTTCTTATCCACTTCCCTGGGAAACCACCTGACATCCAAAATAATATTTTCTGACCTGTCAGATCTCTTTCCAATCTATATCTCCTTACCCTCCCTACCAGCTACTCAACCCTCTTGAACTAATACCCCTACGTATAATAGAATATGTAATACTGTGAATATGGAACGGTTCACGGATCGTTTGAAATCTTCGACTGATCCAAGGTTTTGGATTGTCAGGATTTTATTTCAGCCACAAATGGTTATACACAGGGACTGAGTAATCTTATCAATCCAACCTTTCCAGTTCGTAGATCAAACCGAGAAACTACCCATATATGCCCCTGGTTGTCTAGTAGCCTGCAAATCTTTTCATACCGAAAACATGACCTATATAAGTTAGCTTGCAAAACCAGTAACTTTATTAACCAGACTAATTATAAAAAGTACAAAAACCTATAAACCAAACACCTCCGGGAAGCAAAAAAAAATATTACTATTCAAAAATCTCTCATTGTAATGGAATTTGCAAAAAATTTGGTCCACAATAAATGAAATTCTTTAAAAAAAAAGAAATTCAAGATCTGTACCTATTAACCTTTAGGATATCAGTGGCAGATTAATTGAACCAATTTCAGTACTGGATGCTTTTAATAATTAATTTACTAATATTCAAAATGTGAACTCTTGTTCCGTCTCCCAGTTAGCACACCCTAGCAAGAATCCTGGGTCCATATTTTTCTCTCCAACTGATCGTAAAGAGGTACTTCAAGTTATCAAATGCCTCTCTAATAGTCGTCCACCCGACCTCTTTAACATAAGAAATAAGCTTCTTAGGACCGTGTCTTCCTGTGTTTTTGAACCCATTGTGCACATAGCAAACCTGTCTATGACCAATGGAGTCTTCCCAGAAATATTTAAATCAGCAATTGTTATCCTGATTCCAAAAAAGGGGATCCGTCTGAGATAAGTAATTTTCGTCCAATCTCACTTCTCCCAGCTATTTCTAAAATGCTCGAGAGAATTATATTCCGACGTATTTCTCCCTTCTTATTTAGGATTCATTCTTCACATTCGCTGATTTCTCCCCATCAATATGGTTTCCGTTCCAAATTGTCAACTACTCATGCACTAATAGACGCCACACAGTTTATACGTTCCCAATTTGACCTTAACAATACTATATTGGGCTTATTTCTGGATTTTTCTAAGGCCTTTGATATGGTTGATCACAGTGTTTAATTAAGTAAACTCAACAACTTAGGGATTAGTGGAGGTCCTTTCTCATGGTTTGGCTCTTATCTCTTTGGTACAATACAGGGTGTGAGTTTAGGTTGGGTGACTTCACATCGCCTAACTGTCCGGAGGGGCTTTCCACAGGGCTCTGTTCTTGGTCCAATACATTTTTCTTTTATATTAATGATTTGGTTACGGACCTTGGTCCATCAACGCACCCAGTACTTTTTGCTGACGATAGCAACTATTTCATCACCGGTCCCAATTTACCATACATCATCGCCTCAAATAAAACCCGTCTGAATAGAGTACAGGAGTGGTGTCTCGTTAACCGCATGACCATTAACAGCGAGAAAAGTCAGATTGTATTATTTCGAACCCCTTACAAAAAAATGAAGCTCAGTAAGCACTTGGCCTAAAATATTCTACGAATCTGCTCCCACAGGTTGAAGTTGCCAAGTTTCTTGGTGTCCTCATAGACTCGTCCCTATCATTTGCAACAAATGTGTCCTACATCAGAGCCATGATCTTGCGACAGATAAGTGTAATTAGTCGTGTGAATTATTTTCTTCCTCCTGATATCCTGTTCACCCTTTATTACTCTTTCAATTACCCATATATCTCATACTGCGGATCGGATTGGGACAACACTTATCCTTCAGTTATTATGCCATTAGCTACCCTGATCATTTTACAAATATTTCATAGTGGTTTACCAGACAAAAATACACGTCCAAAAGACTTCGTAATGGTTTTATATACTAACTGCTTCTTGAAATAATATTAATGGATGTTTTATTGTTCATGAGACTTTTCCGAACTCAAATTTTTGCCTCCCAAGGCATTAACGAACTAGAATAGGTATTCATGTAGTAAGGCAAATAAAACCACATATTCAAGCAAAATATTTGAAGACATTTATTAGTGAATTATAAGATATAACAATATAATTTGAATTACCGCAGAAATCGTGTAAGTTTTATTTATATTATTATATTGTAAGTACTACTGAAAAAATTCTTCTTTTACATGTTTTTTGAAGTCACAATCCCTCCCCCCCAACTTCCAAAAATTTTACTTACAACAGAAATAATATAATAAGTCTTTTTTTCATTGTTGTTTTTAAAATGTTGTTTTATAGTAACAGGTAAAAAAGAACTATCCTTTTTTACCAACCAATCCCAGGGTTTTAGGTGATATCAGGTAGACATTTAATTGACACTGCTATTTAGTCGTACTGAGAGATCTTTTTAATTTGACCTACTAGGGCTACCAGATAATCTCTTCTGTAAAGTGTAGTTTTCTGACAGCACAAATTGCAAAAGAATCAGTGATAGGTTCTACGATATTTGCAAATAATTAATTTCTTAGATTCAAAACTTTGAAGTTCATCCTAAAACTAAATGTTATTAAATGTCAATCAAATGTAAGAATAACTCATTAAGCTAAAAACACACCTTTAACTGTATAGTATTAATACAATTCAACATAAATGTAAACTACACAAGAAAAAGTCGATTAAAATGTGGTTTGTCTGCAAAGCCATGTGAAAATATTTGAGCTGTTTACAAATCACTTCTGTACCAGTATGAAGTAGACTAAATTTTGCATAAGTAAAAGAAAAGAAAAGCAAAAAGTAGGAAAAAACTCTACTTTCTCTGAAACATAATGAACAGAAAACAGAGATGTGCTTAGGGGTGATAATTTTGTCACTAATTCTATACCTTTTATTTGGTGGAAAATTTTCCAAAAATTAATTGTCAATTACTTTAATGCAAGGACCGTAAGTGTACCTAACATAGTTTAAAAATGATTTAATAAAAGCATTCATAAACATTTTAAAAAAATGTAAAAAGATAAGCTTCACATGTTTCCAATTTTATATTTTAGCGAATACAAATAATATAAGCTGACAAAATTCTAGTTGTGTAACTCTTAAATGCTCGGCAAATTTATAAAATGCAAACCTCTCTGCTAAGAATCCAGCATGTATAGGGCCATTGGCCAACTATTAAAATCTAAACAGAAATTTAAAGCCTTTTTTAAGTGGTTAGGGTTACTTTTTCTCATTCAAAAAAGCCAATCAAGAACTACATTTTTCAAAAAGGATAAAAAATTGTATCTAATATAGACAGCATGAAGTGAAGGAGGGAAAAAGGATCGAAATTGTATCTTCAGCTGGTTTTACGACGTATTAATATATTATCAACACTACTGAAAATTGAAATAAATTTTACTTTTAGGTGTTTCTCGAAATGGCATCCCTACCCCAACCCTCCAAAAAATACTCCGTACCACAGAAAAAATATAATAAGTATTTTTTTACATTGTTATGTTTAAAATAGTGTTCTGTAGTAACAGGTAAATAAAAAACAATTCCTTTTTACCGGCAACTCTTAATGTTTAAGCGAGATTACGTAGACATTTAGTTGACCCTGTTGACCCTGTTAGTTGACCCTTGTTGATAATCTCTATTCTGAAAAGTAACACTTGCTGACAACACATATGGCAAAAGAATCAAAGATATATTTTACGATATTTGCAATTAATTAATTTCTTAGAATTAAAACATTGAAGTTCATCGTTAAATTAAATGATATTAAATGTAAATTAAACTAAATTTATGATTTTGATGTTAGTGTGAATACAAAATCTAACTTTAATGTATAAGATGACTAATTATCAATAAAAAATCTATGAAAAGAATAATTGATTGAATTTTACGAGGTTCAAATTATGTTCTGACCTTGAGAAGGCATGGAGGCCTCGTCCCTACTAATCACAGACTACATATTAATATGCATATTTCAAGAGAAAACATTACATCATTTTCTCTCAAGGACTGATCATTTTGTATTTGTACCGATGTTATATGCCAAATTACAAAAATACGTGGCTGAGTATAAAATATCAATTTTAATTAATTTATTCAAAATCGGTATTTTAAGCGATTAGTAACACCTAAAGGAAATTAGATAACCTAAAACGTTAAATTTGACAAAGCCAATCAGAAGAGTCAATTTTAAGGGCATTGAATGTCTGAAAATAATTGAATCGATGACTAATACAACGAGCCAAAAACAAAATTTAAAAACAAAGAAACACTAGGTTATATGATAAGCGGCAGCAAAACTTAAAGCGAGTAAAAAATAAAAGTGAAGAACAAAGAAATATGTGGCTTCAAGACATGTGACAACGAGGACCAGAGAGAATTAAAAAGGAAAATGAAGAAAAAAGAAATATGGTATTATAAAACATGCAAGAACAAAGATGTATACAGTTCAAAAGCTCATGGCAGCAAGAATTACAAGCGACAGCGCCAATCACAACTTGTCAAAAATGGAGGGCTCCTCCATTTACCCTGGAAAAAGAGAATCAAAGATTACTGATTTGGAGGTTGCTACATACATTAATAAGTAATATATACTAGCCTGCCTCGTGCTGAGTGCCAGTGCCCAGTCTCGAATTCGGCTAATAAGAATTTTTCCTTCAAACTGGCTGATTGAAATTTCTAGTCACAAAAACAATTTAAATTTGGTCAACACTTTAAGGAAAAATCTTATTTTTCCCAGGGGGGTTGTATTGAATGTATTTTTACGCCATGGCATCAAGAAATACTTCACATTTTCTTCAAGCAAAATACAAGTGACAATGAGAATCAACTTAGACAACAAGCCTACCATGCAGGCTTGTTCAGATCTGGCCTCAGAATTGGCTTTATATTTTTTCTAATAATTAGGATATCCAGATTATTTACCACGAACAATTTGAATAGGTCAAAACTTTAATGAAGGATTTATATTTTTTTAGGGTGGTTTAATCAAACCATAGCATCAAGAAGTGGTTGTGGTTAGAAGACAAGCAAAAATGAGAATGAATATACTGGCATATAGTCGTAGCTGGACCTGACGCAAACCATCAAGAAAACATCATAACATCAGAGACACACATTTATTTTGCCTAGAAGACAAGCAACAATGAAAATTACTTTCTTTAGGTTTAGTACGTGAAAATACCGGGGCCCAGTCTCGAAATTGGCAACATGATTGTTTTTTATTGAGACTGGCATATATATATAATGTTTGCTGTAAACCATTTAAATAGCTCCCAACTTAAGGGAAGAATTTAATTTTTCCCTTGGTGGATAAAACAGACCATACAATCAAACCATGCTAAAGCCATCCATAGCATACTTTTTACTTTTACATTCGAACAGAAAAGTGACTTTCTTAGGCGTTTATTATTGTGGTGGCATATTACTTTTCGTAGTAGGCTTAGTTGATCAAAAGTAAAAGGAAAAACTAAAGTTTATTATTTAATCGAGTTTTATTACTCTTTTTCTTTTCTCTAACGATGAATGTTCAATATGTGAGATACTTGATTGGCTTGGAACAGCATAACTAAAGTTTTACTGCAATCCAAGTTTCTCCAGAACAAAATCAGTAGGATGATTTGCCAAATAACTATTTAAAAGGTCCTTAGTTCCTACTTGACTCATACAAAAATAATCATAATAAGCAGAAATGATCGTACAAATATATAGTACAGTGACAGTTTGCCTTCACTTGTTGTTTGAGGAAAAAGGCATGTACAAAAAAATTAACCCATGAACTTGAAAAAATTGGATAAATTTTATTGATTCAGGTCATTAATAATAACGGACAATTGCAAGATGAAATAAAAAAAACTTTTTTTCCTCCAAATTTTACACTGGGAAAAACCGAAGGACGTGTTTTGGTGCATAAGATAAAAATTTGCCCTTTGGCATAGATTATAGTTACAACGGTTAGAAAAATAAATATTCCCTGAAATGATTAGGGTATTATGATATGAGATCCAAATCTCAAATAAACATGAACTAGCCTCTTCCGGGTCCCACGGCATTGCAGAGTCATTTAGTGAATAATTGTCGATACCAGCTTGGGCTACTTTTGGGAATGGAATTATAGGGTAAAGGATTGGGAGGACAGTATAGCCTGTTGACGGAAGAGGGACGCTACTTTTAAAGAAGCTACTCTGTTTGCCTTTAGAACTAGTTTTTCCACATAGATATCACACTCCATACCAGCAAAACACCATAATTGACATAAGTCTACAGTGAAAAATTGTGTCAGTTTTTTGCTTTATTGTTCATTAGGAACGAAGGTTTGGCAAGGTTAGGCTTTTTTAAAGGTATTTCAACTGGCCATGTAAGGCTGCAATCACCTGGTAGTCTCAGTGAATGACTGTAATGTCTGAGGTTAAGAGGGTCCTTTTCTTTCTCTCGCTACCTAGGGTTAAGCACCAGTGAAAGTTGGTAAACAGGAATCAAATCCTCTAACAGCCTTACCCAATCCGTTCAAACCCTTAATACATTAAGACCTCTCCAATATGCATTGTATTCCTTCCAATACTATGTTTTCTTCATCTCGATTCTATGTTAAGAAATTTAAGACCATCATCTATCCCTTAAAATTTCTCCCCTTCCCATAGCTATGACCTGAAAACAAAACAGTAAAATATAACTGGAACTCGGCGCAGTGTGAATTTTCAAGTTATATTTTTTTTTTCAAATTTCCTTTTCTTTTCTTTTCTTTTACTACTTTCGTGATACAAGAAGACCAATCATTATTAAACTTGAATATACTCTTCGTATCTTTTTTACCCTGGATTTTCAAATTATTTTCTTTTCCTTCACTGTTCATTTAATTTTTTACGTTTTTTGTATCACAGTAGAATAAGTCATTATTTGGCAACTGAATTAACATATTAGGGCTTTTTTTTGTCATTATCCCTCATTTCTCGTATATATCGAGGTATAGTAGTTATTCCAGACGTATTCCATCCTTGTGTGCCATACTAAGTACGGTTCAAAGTTCAAGTTCTTGTAACTAAGAATAAGGAAAAAATAGGTAGGCATTACAACCTATATTTTTTACAACCTACATTAAGACCTCTCCAATATGCATTGTATTCCTTCCAATACTATGTTTTCTTCATCTCGATTCTATGTTAAGAAATTTAAGACCATCACCTATCCCTTAAAATTTCTCCCCTTCCCATAGCTATGACCTGAAAACAAAACAGTAAAATATAACTGGAACTCGGCGCAGTGTGAATTTTCAAGTTATATTTTTTTTTTCAAATTTCCTTTTCTTTTCTTTTCTTTTACTACTTTCGTGATACAAGAAGACCAATCATTATTAAACTTGAATATACTCTTCGTATCTTTTTTACCCTGGATTTTCAAATTATTTTCTTTTCCTTCACTGTTCATTTAATTTTTTACGTTTTTTGTATCACAGTAGAATAAGTCATTATTTGGCAACTGAATTAACATATTAGGGCTTTTTTTTGTCATTATCCCTCATTTCTCGTATATATCGAGGTATAGTAGTTATTCCAGACGTATTCCATCCTTGTGTGCCATACTAAGTACGGTTCAAAGTTCAAGTTCTTGTAACTAAGAATAAGGAAAAAATAGGTAGGCATTACAACCTATTTTTTCCTTATTCTTAGTTACAAGAACTTTGAAGTCTATTATAACTTTAGAAGGAACATAAGAAACCATTAAACACAGAACAAACTTTGCTGAATGCTGAAGCTGAGTGGTTCTCACCAAATTCCACATTAAAGTGAACAATTGAGTATTATCTTGAAGATTTATTAGATAAGCCTCAAAGTCCATTTGACGATACTCAGGTAATGGCAGCTCTAGTCGAGTCAGCAATTAACAGGCTGAATCAAAAGTTACCTTCTGTTTTTTATAGGTTTGTGTTTTGCAAATCAAGCATGGTGACCCCTCCCTCGTGGAGAATCTAAAACTACTCACAGAGATAATTTTCACACAATGTATTCTTCTATCCTGATTCTGTAATTGTCCCATAATTTATATTTAGAGGAAGGATTAAGCAACGGCTTATTATGAAGATTTTTACCCAATGTACTCTACTATCCTGATTCTGCAATGGTCCCGTTATGTATATTTACAGGAAGGGTGAAGCTACGGCTTATTGCTCTTCGTTTGATCCTATCACTGTTTTAATGATAATTTTTAGACAATTTGAAGAAGCCGGTACAGATGAGCTTAAGACGATGCGTTATCATTCACTTCATCAATTTTGTTCTCCAAGTAGATTTGGATTGAGAAGTGTTCATGAGAACACTTCTTGAGAAGTGTTCAATTAAAGTAAGAAATACTTTCATTTTCAAGAAACTTAAAGGAATTGACGGAAGCGTACCACTAAGAGTGGAGCCTGCGGCTTAGTTTGACTCAACACGGGAAACCTCACCAGGCCAGGACACTGGAAGGATTGACAGATTGAAAGCTCTTTCTTGATTCAGTGGGTGGTGGGGGCATGGTCGCTCTTAGTTGGTGGAGCGATTTGTCTGGTTAATTCCGATAACAAACGAGACTCTAGCCTGCTAAATAGACGATAGATCCTAGTGGTGGGTCGCTCTTCTTAGAGGGATAAGTGGCGTCTAGCCATATGAGAGTGATCACTAACAGGTCTGTGATGCCCTAAGATGTCCTGGGCCACATTTTCATTTTCAGCAATAAAAAAGTGTTCAGCAATTTCTAATTTGCTCATGGAATTAAAAGCATCAGTATTTAACCATTTTTTGAAGGACGTGATGTCAGTGGAGCTTTTGAATATTTTATAAATGTGGAAGTGCTCCTTTTTGCTGCTGTAATCTGTTTAATCTTTAAGGCTTTTTTTACATGAATCTCACCTTCAAATATATCTTAAGATCTTTTCAAAATCTAGGGAGTAATTCCCAGGATCGAAAAAATCTGTCAGAAGAGGATCCGTCAAGGTTCAATTTACTCTCTAGTTCTTTTTACAACTCTGGTGTAGATTTTGAAGAAAAAATTCCTATCTTCATGCTTTTCCAACGGTATCAATCCTTCTGTTCTGTCACAAGCTGATGATATTCTTAATTATAGCCAAACTATTTAGCGATGTTTGGAAATTTTTAAAATCTTTTTCATGACTATCTAAATCTCGGTCTTAAATTTAATAGTTCGAAGGGTGAGTTTCCACTGGCATGAAAGCAGTGCGGTTCCATCTATGACTAATGGTCTCTCTTTGATTCATCCAGTTAAAGTATCCCCTTTTTGCTCCCAATCGGTTCAATTCTCTTTCACACCCAAAAACTTCAAATATGCCTTATTTCCCGTTGAATAGTAACTGAGCATGCATCCATAATTATAGTGAAACTGTGATATGACAGATAAATTCGTGCATTTATTTTTAACTCATTTTCCGTTCCTGTATGTTGTATATTGCCATCCTTCGGGTGATTTTCACCAAGTTTTGTAGATGAAAAACAGTTTATGATTCTCCAAATTTTCAAAATCCATGCTTCAGTTTTCTCCATCATCATGAAACCTTAGGATAGTCTACAGTATAGAAGTAGCAGACGTCGATGAAGTTTGTTTTCTATAAGCAGAAAACACAATGTATGGAAATTTAAACATCCTGAGGTACCCGCTACTAATGCGTTGTGTGTATTTTAGAATTGTAAGTTCGCTTATAATATATTTATCATTTTGCTATTATATGCTTTTTATATTCGCGAGCTGTATAATTGAAAAACATAAGAAGTTCTTTTTACTGTCTCTCTTTTCCTCCTTTTTTGAAGTGTTACTGTGTAAAGGATTTTTCATTAAACAAATATAATAATAAAAATAAAAATAATACGCTATAGCAAAATATTAGCAAAGCGATATCGAAAAAATATTATGAATTTACTTGATGTTGAAGATGCAAAACTCGTTACAATTTAACTCAAAGCAAACCTCCATTGTGCCAAAAAAGGCATAAAGGAAAAAACGAACGCAAAACAATCGAAACTGACTAATAATATTCTACTGGATCAAATAGACCACAAATAGCAGAGGGTAACTAATCAATTATCAAAAATAACAAGAACCCTTAACATTAAATATTCAACTCCAAACATGATCAACAATATACTGCAAGTCAAACGTCAATCAAGCACATTTTGTGAAAAATGACAAGTTCACTTCCTTCCAAAAGCTCCATTTTCCCCCTCTAACTCGCTCAAAGTCACCAGAACCGTTTGGGATTTAAAATAAGAGCTCTGACACACGAGATCCTTCTAAATATCGAATTTCATTAAGATCCGATAACTTGTTCAAAGATAAAATCTTTCATATTTTCTAATTTCTCTGAATAAACCGTCCTTCCACTCCCTCCCCCTCCGATGGTCAAATTGTGGAAGTGACTATTTCTAGTTTAATATGGTCGGGTCCCTTATACACATGCCAACTTTTAGTGATCGCTATATTGATCACGTATCTATTTTCATATCTTCTTCATTAAAAATTTGGGGTGGTCAAGGATTTGTACCTGAGACCTCTCGTACCCTAAGTGAGACTCATACCCCCAAGACCAAGAGCGATACTAAAGAAGAACAGTCATTTGTTCTATCGAAAAATGAAATTCTTTTCAACTATCTCGTTCGCTTGCTCCCCCTCCCCAGCCCTCCCCGATGATCAAATCGAGGAAAAGAATATTCCTAATTTATTTAAGTCTGGTCCCTGATACGCCTGCCAACTTTTATCGTCCTAGCTCATCTGGAATTGCCCAAACTAGTAAATCCCCCCTACTCCCCCAAAAAGAGCGTATGCCGTCCGGTCACGTTAATAGCGTATCTAAAACATATGCTTATTTTTCCAACCGAGTTTCATCCCGATCTCTACACGCCTAACGTTTTCCAAGATTCCGGTTTCCCCCTCCAACTCCCCCAGTATTACCGTATCCATTCGGAATTTAAAATAAGAGCTCTGAGACACAAGATCCATAAATATTAGATTACAATAAGATCCAATCTCTTGTTCGTAAGTTAAAAATACCTCATTATTCTAATTTTTCCGAATTACCGAACTATTTGCCCCTCCCCAAACTCTCACAAAGAGAGCGGATCCGGTCTAGTTGTGTCAATAACGTCTCTATGACATTTGCTTATTTTTCCCACCAATTTTCATCCCGATCTCTCCACTCTAAGAGTTTATCAAGATTTCCAGTTCCCCCTCCCAACTCCTTCAAATGAAGATGGACCCAGTCGGGATTTAAAATAAAAGGTCTGAGTTATGAGGTCCTTCTAAATATCAAATTTCATTAAGATCTGATCAATCGTTCATCAAGTTAAAAAAAATTTTTCTAATTTTTTCCGAATTAACCCCCCCTCCCAATTCTCCCAAAGGGAGTGGATCTGTTCCGGTTATGTCAATCAAGTATCTAGGACTTGTTCTTTTATTTGCCACTAAGATTCATCCTTATCCCTCCACTCTAAGCGTTTTCTTATATTTCAGGTTTCCCCCTCCAACTCCCCCCCATGTCACCAAATCCAGTCGTGATTTAAAGTAAGTGCTTTTAAACACGATATGCTTCTTGATATCAAATTTCATTATGATCCGATCACACGTTCGTAATTTAAAAATACCTCATTATTCTAATTTTTCCGAATTAACCGTTCCTCCACCCCCCCCCAGATGGTCAAATCGGGGTAAACCCTATTTCTTATTTAATCTGGATTGGTCCCTGATATGCCTGCCTTATTTCATCGTCCTAGCTTATCCAGACGTACCCAAACCAGAAGAACCGGAATAAATCGACAGACCGACAGAATTTGCGATCGCTCTATGTCACATGGTAAATACTAAGAGCCATAAAAAGTCTTTGAAACTAGAGATTCTACAAAAATCTCTCCAACAGCGGCAAAAAAACAAAAAAAAATTGCAAAGCCTGCATATTTACTATATCTCATGTTCTGGTACAACCCTATGGTTGTACCGAAACTCTAAAAAATGGAACTTTGATGCTAAAAGATACATCAAAAGAATTAAATTTTCATGGTGATTTTAAATATATTAGTTATATAATATTTAATCTTTGTCATCAAAATTTACGAGCCTGAGAGAATTTGCCTTATTTTAGAAAATAGGGGAAACACCCTTTAAAAGTCATTGAATCTTACTTAAAATCACAGCATCTTATTCAACGTATCAGAGAACCCAACAGCAAAAATTTTAAGCTCCTATCTACAAAAATGTGGAATTTGGTACTTTTGCACAGAAGACAGATCACGAGTCCGTGTTTATTTGTTTTTTTCTTTTCCCCAGGGGTCATCATATCGACCAAGTGGTCCTAGAATGTCGCAAGAGGGCTCATTCTAACGGATAGAAAAATCCTTAGTGCGCTGCTTAAGTATCCCAAAAATGGGAGGGCACTTAGGCCCCCTCCAACGCTCATTTTTTTCCCAAAGTCAACGGATCAAAATTTTGAGATAGCCATTTTGTTTCTCATAGTCGAAAACCATAATAACTATGTCTTTGAGGATGAATTACTCCCCACAGTCCCTGAAGGAGGGGCTACAAGTTACAAACTTTGACCAGTGTTTACATATAGTAATGGTTATTCAGAAGTGTAGAGACGTTTTCAGGGGGAATTTTGGGTATGGGGGTGGGGTTGACGGGAGGGAGCTATGTGGGAGGATTTATCCTTGGAGGCATATGTCAGGAGGGGAAGATAAATTCAATGAAAAGGGCGCAAGAGTTTCTAGCATTACTACAAAAAAAAAAACAATGTAAAAATTAACACGAAAAGGATTTTCAATTGAAAGTAGGGAGTAGCATTAAGACTTAAAACAAACAGAGATAATTACACATATGAGGGGTTCTAAAAAATTCTTTAACATAAAAAGCATGGTATTTAGGAGTAGATAGATACCTCGCTCTTTATGCTAAGGTATTTTTAGTAATTTCAATTATTTATTCTATGGCCTTTCTGATTCAGGGGTCATTCTTAAAAAATTGGGACAAAACTTAAGATTTAATGTAAAGAGCAAGGTATTAACGAGGGGACAAACCCCCTCATATGCATAATAACAAAATAAAAATATAAAAGTTTGTTACGTAAGTTAATTCTCAAGTTGCGTGTATTTTTTATTAATAAAATCGTGCGTTAAAAATTAAAGCTCTAGTCGCCTTTTAAGTAACCGAAAAATTGGAGGGTAAATAGGCCTCTTTCCCCCCCCTCTTATTTCTCAAAACTAAGAGAAAGCCCTTTAGCCAAAAAAAAGAATTAATATACAAATTTTATTTTAATAATTTAGGTGCGGAGAGTCAAAATCAAACATGCATTAATTCAAAAACGTTCATAAATTAAATAAAGAAACTAGTATTTTTAACTGACAGTAAGGAGCAACATTAAGACTTAAAACGAACATAAATTACTCCTTATATGAAATGTTTTGTCCCCTCCGCAATCCTTCGCTCTTTACACTAAAGTTTGACTCTTTGCAACAATTCTACTTTTAAAACAATTAAAAACTTTAGCGTAAAGAACGAAGGATTGTGCAGGGGACAACCCATTTCATATAAGGAGTAATTTCTGTTCGTTTTAAGTTTTAATGTCGCTTCTTACTTTCAGTTAAAAATAAACAAGTTTTTTTTATTTGATGCTTCCACAGCTCAGCTCCAAATCTTTCTCCATCTATGCGTGTCCACTGCAGAACAACCATGGTCTAGATCATATTGGCATCCACATGAGGTTTTGAAAATTGAAGTCCACATGATTATCAGCAAATAATCCTTCTTTGTATGATTATCTTTCTCTCACGAATTTACATTTGAGAGAATTGAAAAATCACGTTCCGGCACATTTTTTGATTTGAGTCATCATGAGAATTCGGCTTAGGTAGCCTTTCAATTTCCACCGGAGGAAACAATACGACATCTCAATTAAGACATGAATTGGAATAATTTGAAAAAATGATATGCTGAAAATACAACGGCCTTTGAAAACAAGAAGGGCACAGGGAAAAAAATTTAAGAGTTTAAGTAAATCATTACTCAGTTTATTCTGGGTCCCCCTCCATGGGATAGGAAAGTGAAGAAATCTCCTCAATATCAACTGAAGATGAAATTTCAATACGTCTCTCTATGAAAATCACATAAAAAACTATTCTTTTTTACTGAAAGTAAGGAGCGACATTAATAGTTGAAACGAACAGAAATTACCCAATAAATCATAGGGGTTGCTCCCTCTTCAATGCCTTGCTCTTTGCACTAAAGTTTGACTCTGTCTCTCAACTCTACTTCTTAAAACAGTAAAACATTAGCGAAAAGAGGAGGGCGTTGAAGAGGGAGCAGCCCCTTTCATATATTGGGTAATTTCTGTTCGTTTTAAGTATTAATGTCAGTCCTTACTTTAAGTAAAAAACTAGTTTTTTTTTATTTAATTTCTGAACGTTTTTTAGTTAATCCATGTTTTGATTTCGGTTCCCCGCAGATGAATAGTTAAAGCGACAATTTTATATTTATTTATTTGGCTAAATGGCTTTCCCATAGTTTTGGTAGAATGATTTCGAGAAAAAAAGAGGGGGAGGAGGCCCAGTTGCGCTCCAATATTTGGGTACTTAAAGAGGCAACTAAAACTTTTAGTTTCTTACGAACGTTTTCATTAATAAAAAATATACGTAACTTACGAATTAGCTTACGTAACAAACTTCTATATTCGCATGTTTTACTACTTATATGAGAGGGTTCGCCCACTCGTCTATACCTCCTCAATAACTAGTAAAGAATGGGGATTAGGAGGAGGTGAGCCCCTTATATGCATAATATTTTTTGTTTGTCTTAAGTTTTAATGCTACTCTATCCAGTTGAAAAAAACTTTTCCTATTTATTTTTTATTGTTTGTTTAAATAATGCCAGAAAATACTGCACAACCTTTGTGGAAATCTTCTTCCCCATTTCAAATTCCTCCATGGAAAATTTCCCCGACATAACCCCCTCTTCTCACCCCCCCCCCTCCTCCTAACCAAAAAATACCCCTGAAAACGTCTGTACACTTCCCAATAACCATTACTATATGTAAACACTGGTCAAAATTTGTATCTTGCAGCCCCTCCCACGGGGACTCTGGGGAGTAAGTCGTCCCCAAAGACAAAATTATAAGGTTTTTTGACTATGTTGAATAAAATGGCTATCTCAAAATTTTGATCTAATGACTTAGGGAAAAAATGAGCGTGAAAAGGGGCCTAGGTACCCTCCAATTTTTTTGGTCACTTAAAAAGGCCACTAGAACTTTTCATTTCCGTTAGAATTTGTCCTCTCGCAAAATTCTAGAACCACTGGGTCGATACGATCACCCCTTGGAAAAAGAAAAAAACACGTCCGTCATTTGTCTTCTGGCAAAAAAAAACGATATTCTTCATTTTTGTAGATAGGAGCTTGGAGCTTGTACAGTGGGGGTTCTCTGATACGCTGAATCTAATGGTGCGATTTTCTTTAAGATTCTATGACTTTTAAGGGGTGTTTCCCCCTATATTCTGAAATAGAGCAAATTTTCTCAGGTTCTTAACTTTTGATGACTAAGATTAAACTTGATGAAACTATATATTTAAAATTAGCATTAAAATGCGATTCTTTTGATGTAAATATTGGTATCAAAATTCCGTTTTTTAAAGTTTTAGTTACTATTGAGCCGGGTCGCTCCTTAGTACTGTTCGTTACCACGAACTGTTTGATAATGTTTTCTTAAAAGCCGTGACAAGGGCTACTGGACATAGATCTGGGTAAAATGTGAAGTGACTGGAGAGAGTATTTCCTATTAGAGAGGGAAAATCTCGGTAACAGGGTCTTAGCTGGCCAACCAGTCGTCCGTTTTAATCATGCAGGGCTCTTAAAAGGGGCTCCTATCCTCCAAAAGAGATAAGTGACCCTTATAGTTTATTTGACTAATCACGGATTCCTTCCCAAAATTTTCCAATCCAACTCAAAATTCAACACTCGAATGTGTCCATGACCCGTTGTAGTCCATTCAATTTTTATTTTATGATTATCTGTAGTTTTTCTTAATAAGTCTTGGACCTTCTCCTCCCTCCTTACGTCATAAGCCTTATTGTATTTTTGTAATTTTCCCACTGGGTCTAGGACCTCTTCGTTCCTCCTAAGCTTTTTTTTTGTTCTTGTCATTTCGTAATTCTCCCAAAAAAAAATTTCTGCAACTGGAGACTGAATCTGCAGATTGTCTGTCTCTCTCTTGTATTTATTTGCTGTTTTTCACTTTTTCTCAACTTTTTCAAATACGCAAAAGAAATCACCATAAAATTTGAATTGGATTCCAGTGTCTATCATCTTTTACTGAATTTTTTGTAGTATTTCTTTTTAAAATTTCTTATCATTCTTTTTATTTTCTTTTCTCTTGCCGTGATAGAAATTAACTCATCACTAAATGAAACTTGAATTCTTAAATTGTAGTTTCGTTTTGCATCTTTTTTCTCTTTTTGATTTTTTTACTTTTACCACTGAAACAAACAATTCGTCATCAAACAGGAATTGAATTTTGACATATGGTTTTTCATATTGTACTAACGTTTCTCAAAATTTACGAGGAAAAGCTCGTAAAATCAATTTATTCTATTTTTTATCGGGTACAATTAGTGTTTCATTTTGGTTTGTTCTTATCAGCATCTTTTATTCGTTACATGTGTTTTGAAGTTTTCTGTTTTTCTAAAAATTTTCTCTAAGAATTAATTTGCGCGTCTTATTTTCAGTATTTTGCGGCCTAACGACTACCACATCTTCTAACGTTGAAGAAGTTACTTTTAAAGATAGCACACTTCCCATACCCCAAAAGTTTCTCCTGCTAGGAGACCCACTGCAGGAGCATGTACTAAGCCTACTTTCACATAAATCTCTTGACTACACCGTGCTTCTTTGCAATTCCAATTCTCATCCATCTATTCTTTCAATTAGCTCAGTTTACATATAAGTTTTGTTACTGCAAGAATTACTTCCATTTCAATTCATTCCCCGTTTAATTTTCTGTATATTTTATGTGATACTGCAAACGCGAATTTTTCCTTTATTATGGGCTATAGCCCAGGCTGTCATTTTATGTGGTTTTTGATCATCTGTACTGGGGCAATTTCTTGCAAAATAACCTATAGAACCATAGATATAGCAAGTCAACTCTCCTCGTTTGTCGAATGTGCATTTTTTTTGTTCTGTGATATAGTGCCTATTTTTGTTATACTATTTATGATTACTCATCTCTGTGTCCTCAACTTCCCTCTTATTTTGGTCCACATATACATGAGTTCCACTATTTTTTCACTTGTTTTCGGGCTCTTTTCTTTCAAGTATTCTTTTAATTCTCAGTGGATATTTTTTTAAAAATTGTTCCATTGCTTTTTTTCTATTACTTCCGTCATCTACTCTTTAATCTCCTCTGGGTCTTTTAACATTCTTTAGTCTTCTAGCTCTCGCCATTTTGAGCATATATCTTTCAATTTGTACCCGTTTTCTTTGTATGTTTCATTGTCTCACTCTATATTGCTTCTAAACTTCCTTTAAAATATTTCGTGGGAGAGTTGAATTTTAAAAAAAGGGCTTGCCTCAATCTTTCAACTTCGCTTGAGTAATAAATGTAATGCTTTAAACACAATTGTGCTTTGTTGTTAAGGAAGGGCTGAAATGTTGTCACTCAGTTTTTTCTCAGCCATCTGTTTCATTCTGCACCTTTTTTCAAAGCTGTAGAGGTACAAATATAAATCTTTATTTTCTTTCATTGGTTGAAAACTTGATGCATGTATTAAGTCTACTGTGGGCAATATTGAGGCTCTTGGTAATTTTCCTTTCGATTATTTCCATTAGTTGTTTTTTTCCTCTATCTGCCTCCTCCTTTCGTTCCCGGCTCTTCTTGCTTTCTATTTTGCTTTTCTTTCTTCTTCCTCTCTTCGTTCCCTGACTATTCTTTCACCCTCCTGGGAAATTTTAAATACTTTTTTTTATGTCTACATGACTACTTTTTTGACCCCTGAAGGACACCGAGCTCCTGCTACTCCTGCTACTTGGTCTACTTTGATCCCTAGTATTGTTATATTCTTGCAATTCATTTTCTGAATCTGTTCATTCTCTATTTCTCTGTTCGGTGTCTCTATTTCTCTAACTGACATAATATCAAAATTGAGCCAAGAACTATTATTTCAATCTTCATAAAAATACTTTCTCGAATGTTAAACTTCCTGTCTTCTCTTGAAAACTTATTTTTTGCAAGCAAATTAGTTGCGTAATATATAATATGATTTTATTTTATTCTAAGTAAGCAATACGATTCATATTTTTATAATATTTTTAATTGATTCCGTCTTTCCCGCATTTCTTATATATAATCACAATAGACCTAAGTGTAGGTTAAATTAAATCATCTCTTCTAAACCGTGGATATTATTACTATTAGTATTCTTGATAGGTCAGTTAGTCGTTACCATCACTAAAAGAGGGAAAAGACCACCGCCGATACCAAAATCATAACTGGGTCCAACACTTGCACCACTTATTGGAGTAGAATCGCCTCATTTCCTCCACTATTGTAAAGTATGCATAGGGTATGGTATTACCTCATTACAATATACCCTTTTCTAAGACATGGTAAACTGATCAAACGATTAAAAGGGCCAAACTCTTGACCAAGGGTGCCACTGCTGGGACCCCACTAATCTCTAGCTATCTCTTTGAAAGGTAAACAGACCCTCTGTCGATACTCTAATGACGGTATTTTTCAGGAACTCTTTTCTTAACCTGAATTGTTTGGGGAAAAATATTTTAGACAGTTGTAGTGTAATAACTCACTTTGACTTCTTCTAAAGGTCACTTCAAAAATTCATTTATAAATTGTGAAAATAAACTCCCTAAACGGAATGTCAATACAGACTAAAAAGCAAAATATTTTAACATATAAGAGAATCTTGGCACTGGTGTGTAGCTCTTCCCTGCGCATATACTACGAATAAATGGCCTGATCCAGGAAGACAAAAATACATTTTAGTTTGAAAGTTCACCTATTGCAACACCAGTGGCTTAGCAACAGGACTTCAAGTTATCCTTGAAAATTACATTATAGGCAAATCCAAGCAATTGTAATTACCAAAAAGAAACAAGTCATTTATCTGAAAAAGAAAAGAAACTGGGGTGAACCCCCCATCACTGACGAAATAAGTCAGAAAGTGATTTCAGGACAATAAAATATATGACCCAAAAGAAATTGTGAAATATAACACTTGTTACTAATATAAAAGTCTGAAAATTAACCGTGAAAGAGCCACACTTTTTGGAAAACCAGGATATTTGTCGAATTTAGAGGAGATTAGCAAATAACCACGTTTTCTTTTGCTCGGTTGTGTCCCGGCGTGATAAGGCATATCATATAAAAATTTCTGTTTATTGTAACAAGTAGTTCTTACCTATTCATAAAAGTTTGACCTCCGGTCTTTGCTATATCCTTGCTTAAGATTGCTTTGAAATATTATATGTGTCCATAATCTTCTTACAGTTTATCGTTATATCTATTTGTTACTTTAGATGTCTGGGAGAATGGTCCTAGTTTCAAGTTGATATAGACCCATGCCTTGCATTCTTGTTGATTTCATTGAATGTAATCAATATTTATACTAATCTACTCGTCCAATCACAGTAGAAACGCCTAATAAAATTAGTCTGGCCACCCATAAGTGAAAACTCATCCTCTGCATTAGTCACCCTGTAGAATTACCACATTCACCCTTCTGGGTCATATAGTGCCCACTTTACAACAAAAGTGGCAGTGAAAAATAAGACAGTTAGTTCCTAAACTCTCAAAGTCAGCCATTGTTGGTCTTCAAGAATGTTGACACATTACTTTGAATCTGAATCTGACAAGCAAGAGTTTCCGAAGCATTTAATAATTATTAAGCTGACACCTAACTGGCCATAAAGCCATATATTGTTAAAAGTAACTTCTGTGTACAGGATATGGCTTCTCCGCTCTAATATCTAACAAAGATGCCCCATATACTGTATCTCTGTTCTGTATTAACTGCAATTTTCAAGGATACCATATTTTTAATATGCCATGTCCTTTGAAATTATTAGCAATCGATAGACTGTCAACAAAGCCCACATCACTTCTAATAACGGTAGCCAGGATATTAAGTATTTAACTTGGAGTATTAATGGTAATTTGGCTTCAAAACTGTTGATGATTCGTTTGTTTTTGTGGCATATTTAAGGTCTTTGGCTTGAAAGAACACTTTGTTTCGAAGTTGAGCAGTAGTATTTTTAACCATAGTGAGTGAAATATCTAAATTGAAGTGGGGAGCCAAGACAAACAATTAGTTTGGTTAACAAAGTAATTAAACAAAAATAAGTTTGGTTAACAAAAACCAAACTTATTTCTTTAAGAAAACAAAAAGAGCAATAAATCACACGATGAAAAAAATAAACAGAAGTAAGACCTGTAGAAGGAAAATATAGAACTTAAGCTGTGTACATATTTTGCCAGTATGAGACAAGTTGTCACCTTAGGGTTTTCATTGAAGTAACTCTATTAAAATTCTCTGGGGCTCAGTCACAAAAGTAACAAATATATTAATATAGATATTCGATATTTGTTGATATAGATATTTGTTGATAAAAAATAGCTATTTGTTGTTTTTATTTCTTGGTTTGTTTTTCGTTTGATTTCATGTTAAAACTGTTTTGTATCTTTGTTATCACAGTGTTGAAGAAGCCTTGTTTCATATCAGTGAAATACCCACGTCACTGTAGTTATTTCTTTTCCTTCTACTGGCCGAAGTTCCGTTTGTTTTCTTCAGCTTAAAATTCTTCTCTTTTTTAAATCTTCTTGATTATGCAGTGCAGTATTATGAACCATTGAAAATGTCTTTGTCAGCTCGTTCCATGTCTTTGCCTTGTCTTGTTATCAGTGATTCTAGTTGAAATCTTTGTGTTTTGATGAAATACCCTTCAGTTCCTGGTTCTTTGCTTTCAATGATTTTTGGAGATTGTTTGGCGGTAAAAACAAAAGACTTCAATTTTTCAAGTGTTCACTCGCCATTTTTAGCTTCACATATTGACCAAGTTATAGCATTGATATTACTAAGTCTTTTGGCCTGTTTTTGTCCTATTTAATCATCAACTTTCTCATCATCTGCCTATTTTGACTCCACTCTCCCTGACTACAATTTTTCTCATGGATCTCCTCCTTCTAAGATAAGTCTTTTGCCTCTGACTCCTAAGGATCAAAAAAGTTTTTTTTATTAATTTTTATATTGAGGTATCTGAGGATATTTTACATAAATTCCGCACGGTATTTTGTTACTGATAAAGAAGCTTTCTATCTCAGTTGTCAAACTTTATCACGTCGTAAATATTTATTGTTTGGAAATTTGTCATACTCTCCTGTATATAAGAAAAGCTGCAGTGCCTGACAAGTTAGTTCGTATTGGATTTGTTCTATAATGGCCCAAAACGTGGCTCGTGTGTAAGCTTTTATTTCTGTGAAATTTTTGGCTTAACCTGTTCAATCAGTGTGGCCACTTTCGTATTGGTGCTAAGAATTCTGTTTTCTTACAAACTAAAAGAAAGATAGCTTGGAAATTATTAAGCCTTCGGAGATGTCTCGTTTTAGAACTTTTATTAAAACCCACCTTGGGTATAAATTTTACTTTAAAGGTCCTTTGTAAACCTGATTCTCCCCTTCAGTCTCTGATTCTGAAATACTTGGTGCTGATTGGCGGAATTTCAATGCTACTGAGCCCATTCACCAAATCCTTCATTTTAGTAAAACATTAAGTCTAATCTTGAAGATTTTCTACATAATCCTTGGGTTCCATTTGGCTATAGTGTTGTAATTTCATCTGTATCGGTATCAGCTTTTAAGAGGCTGAAGTAAAAGTTGTCCACTGATATTGATATCGTTGTTGTTTTGCATATTAAACATGGTGTCCCTTAACTCGTACAGAATAAAACACAGGTCAAATAGATGATAATTACCTTATTTATGGTCTCATCTTCATTCTACATTAGGGACGTCACGCATTTTCAGAAGAAGAGTAAAGTTAACGCTCATTTTACTTCATTTTGGCCTATTTAAGTCTTAATTGATTTTTGTAGGCTGTTCAAATTAATCGTTGTAGATGTGCTTGAGACTAAGTATTATGCTCCACCTCTTCAGTTTGGCTTTCAGTATGGATTCGGTTGTAATGAGGTACTTTTCAATGTTGCCAACCTGCTCATTGCATTTTAAGCTTAAGTTTTGGATTTTTTTTCTTTGGAGGACTTGATGTCAGTCAAGATTTAAGCTCCCTTATTCATGCGGGAATGCTCTTTCTTGCTTCTATGAGGGGTGTAAATTGTTGCACCATCAAGACTTTTTTTGACATGTATTCTCACCTTTAAATCTGTCTTAAGATCTCTGTACAGAATCTAAAGACCGATTCCCGAGTTAAAAAGAATTTTTGTCTAAAGAGGATCCCGTCAAGGTTTATTTTTTTCTTCCATTCTATCAAACAGAAATGTTGGTGACACCAAGAAAAATGTCCATCTTTCTGAATTAGTAACTCTATTGTTTCATATACTGATTATATTCTTAATGTAGCTCCTAAGCAAATGAAAATCAAGTAGTTGTGGGCATCAAGCCATGGAGTATGGCAGAAAAGCTAAGACAGATATTCGGATTGAGTGAGAAGCAAATATGGCATAAGCCCTTATTAGGATTGCATGAAAATCATTTGCTAATAGGTAAGTCTGTCTATTATCCATCAATGCGTCATTTCTAGGGTAGAAGAACTAAAGTAGATAGTCATAGAACTAAGATACTCATAGAACCTATAGTTTTTTAAGTGTTTGATTAAATGGAAGGAATAAACGGCGGGCGTAATCATTACTCTGTTTTCGGACTAATCCATGTTTTTCGGCTTTTAAAAAGGCCAGTGTCAGGCAGGTTGGCCAAGAATTAAAAATTGACAGAGGGCGGTTATATTTCCTGTAGTGAGAGGTATACAAGGCACGCCTTCCAATGGTCTACTGAACTACTGAACGACCTTCAGAAATTTTTGAAAACCTATATTATGAATACCTTACTCTTAGTTTTAAATTTAAAATTGTGAAGTGTAAGTTCCTTGTTTTTAAGTGGCGGGAAAGCAGTACTGTTCCATTTGTGATTCTTGTCTCCACCATGATTCAGCTAGTTGAAAGTATCATCTAGTTTGGCTTCCCAATTTGGTTTATTTCACCCTCACACCTGACAACGTCAGATCAGCCAAATTTGTGTGTCTTAGTTACAATATATGCATCCATAATTACGGTGAAAGTGTGCAATAGCAGAAACATTCCATTTCCTTTTAATTAATTACATTTTGTATGTTCTTTCTTGGGAGATTTTTAGCGAGTCCGATATAAAAACAAATTGTTCATTTAACTTAAAATTTGCTAAATAAATTCTACAATTCCTTCAATTGCCATGAAACTCTAGGATCATTCGGAGTTTGATGTAGTAGATACTGAGGAAGCTGAGTTTTCGATATACAGAAAAAACAATGTAAAGAAACCTACAGGTGGAAGAACAATCCACATGCGCCGCATTTACCAATTGGTTTTGTTAAGTCTCAAACTGTTACGTGATTGTGTATCGACGCTTCCCTTGTTGCTAGAGATATCAGTGCGGTTACTATTAGGTGATGACATCGAATGCACTCCTCAGGTTTGATTTTTGTGCTATAAAAGTGGGTAATCAATTGGAAGACAATGCTACAGCCTTTGCCCAGGATATCCAAACGTTTTGTTGCGCGGTCTATGAACACGGACGATATCGTTAATAGAATTAAACTACTGAATGGTTTTGAAAAAATGAATATTTTTCTTCCCTGATTTGTCATTTCTGAACTGAACTAAGTACCTGTCATTCCTTGTGAAGGGAAAGCTACTCTGACACAGAGACGAACTGTACGTAAAATGTGATAGCTTTGTGGATTCCAATACCAATCCTTTGCGAACTATCTTACCTACTAATACAACTAGCACAGTTAACTTAAGATGCAGCATATAGCATAGTCATAAAAAACCTTCAGAGAAATCTTTTGAGCCCGAAAACATGGAAAACGTATCTCTTACACTCAATGTAGCAACTCAAGTTGGCATTTCGTGGAGCTAGGGCCAGGAAAATCTGCATGAAGAGTAGTCTGAATAACCAGAATTCTGCTGAAGTCCTTGCCGAGGCAGCGGGCAACAGTGACTTAAACATAAGTGTTAAATTAAAGATCCGAGCGTTTTTTTAGAATTATCCGATTTGTTCCTACAAGAGCTTCTGCGCATGAACTTATGTCCGTTATACGAAACTGTGTAAATGCCTTTGAAATTGGTGGCACTCGCTCATTCAAACTAAGATTTGACAGCAAAAGCCATCAATGCAAAGCAATAAAATCTCCCCCAATGTTTGGCAAAAAACGACTTCGTATTAAGGAGTATACGTTCCTCGACGTTTGAACTGTCAGTTACGTGGACACTGTAAAATAAAACAGTTATCACGAAACTCTATTTCAAAACGCCATAAAATGCGTTATTTTGGCTCTTGAGAGCAGCCGTGATACAGTTTTAAGTGCCCTGACACTCAAAGTCTAACTTCTTAGCAATGACCATTGGCAATGTGTGCGTAATCTCAAGGATTTTAAATGCCGGTGCAATCGAGAAAATATTGAAAAGAATCGAAAAAATTGGAAGGACTGTTGTGCTATGATGATGCGTCCTGAGTGCAGGAACATTTCCTTTCCAAAAAAGCTTGTAACCTTCCAGCGATAAATGATGGACTAAAATCATTAATAGCCCCAGAAAGCTCAGTAGTAAGAGAAGAGCTCCCCAGTGGTGTTGCCATTCTCATCAGTAGCAATCTAAACCCCTTCTTTTATAAAACTGAGGAATTCTTTGTTGCTGTTAAGGTACACAGAAGGGCTGTTTTTGCAGTGTATTCGCCAACAGATTCCATAAGTGAAATATCTGAGGAGTTATTTCGTAAGGCGTTTAGTAAGTTGACAAGCTCGTTGAGCAGATGTCTTAGTCATAATCTTAAGTGCATCTTAGCCGATGGTCCAAACTGTGGCCCTTCCGAGAGGAATAATCTTCATGCACAATGGCACAATTACATTTTATTAGCCTCTTGCGATGGTCCTAATGTTTCTACCAATGACCTGGGTTTTTCTTAAATACACAAAATGGGCTCGATATCTAGCCTCGATATCATACTAAGCTCACCAGATGCCCCAGCCTGTTGCCCATGTCGTATCAATACAAGAGTCTTGGCATCTGACCATTTCACGATAAAGGATGCTTTTCAAGTAATCTGTGTACTATCTGACAATCCCTCTAGTGCTCAGAAGTGGGCGGTCAGGAACAATTGGACTAAAATTGACATGAATAGTTACCATGCAATATTAGACGGGATTCTTGCTTAGGTTAAAATACCTATCCATAGAAGAAAACAAAATACATGTGTTTGAACATATATTGCAATAAAAATTCAAATACTTTATAGTGGGCTGAAACAGCTCCTTTGTCTAGTCGGAAAGTTATAATTGTTTTGAGGGGTTCGACAATCCTGCTCTTGGTGACACAGGTACAAGTGTGAAATTCCTGACTAGTTTTTGGATTGAGTGTGGTCGTCCAAAATTACACATTATATATAAAGCTTGTTTGTTTGATAAGCACTAGTTTTCCAAAGCCCTATCTAAGCATAAACGTGAAATTATAGATCAGTAAAGTAAATTAGTTAATATTAATCCAAGTCTAATGTGGATATTTTTTAAACGTAGAAGAAGTCGTGGTGTTACAAAAGCTGCAATTACAGATACGTAGTGGACGTCCCATTTTACTTATGAGTTTTCCCCACCTGATAAAGAGCTTTAAGAAAAAACTAGCAAAGAACCAGATAAAGACTTAAAGTTACCTGGCTCTAATGTTGAGTACGTAATAACCATCATTTCAAGCAAATGTCGTATTCCTGATAACAAATTTGGTTTTAAAAAAGGTATTGGTCAAAAGAACGTCGGTAATTTTTCAGCTTATGCACTTATAGAAACTGATTCTTTAAAAGAGTTAATATTCCTAGCAGATCATGATATCCTTGGGGAAATTTACTCCAGAATACGTGCTTAGCTATTACTTGTAGCACATAAGCGTGGTGTGGACTGGTCGTTGGTTTTACCTTTTCGTAACTTTCTATCCAAGCTAAATTACCTTCTAGAAGTGGACAAATTATTCTTAGTAACCCAATACCAGTGAAAAGGGGTATTCAACAGGGTGCTATTTTGTCCCCACTGTTGTATGATAATAGCGTCCTTGAGGAGCAGAATTCATTAAAAACTAGTCTTATTTGATGGGGACGGATTCCTTTTGGTTGAATTATGTGAATTATATCTTAAGCACGGACCTTTACCTTTTTAGAATTGAAGAAAATTTAAATATACTTAGCCGAGTGTATAAGCCGATCCTTCTCGCATTTAATCAAGCAACGCCCGGTGTTGCCTATGGTAGAACCCGGACTGCTCCAATGTCTTATTATTTTTTACTTATTTATTTATCTCCCCGAGGCACTTTCTATGGAAGACATCATCATAAAAACTTTTAAAGGGGCTCATTCAATTGGAAATTAGGAGTTCTAGTGTCCTTTCTAACAGCCAAAAGTGATTAAAGGGCAACAAGCCCCTCTCCCCAACGCATTTTCCCAAATATATATGGTAAAAATTTTGAGTCAGGCATTTTGTTAAATTACTTCAAATACATGTAAAAGACTCCAGGGCCGAAAATAACCTCAGGGCCAAGGAGCAGAAATTATTATGTATGCCTTTGGGGCATATATGGTTCTTATAAAAGGAAAGCTCTTATAGATTTCAGAGAGGATTACTATTCTTGACCAGATTGATATTGCTTGCCTTACCGAAACATGGTCTGCCACTGAAGATTTTTGCCCGATTTCTAATTATGACTTCCATTTTAAGCCCAGATCGGATAAAGATGGTATCCCTCTTTTTCATGGTGAAGGAGTGGCTTTTTTGTCAATATACCCTTCCAAATCACATTTTTGATTTTCTAAAATAGAGAAGAATTCCAAAAGTGGAGTTCTACGGCTTTGGACCAGACCCAAATCCTCCCAAAAGAAGTACCTTGCATGACTATTTTGTATTATTTATTACTCTCCTCGTAGTGGATCCAAGAAGCAGCTGACAGCATATCAGAAACTTTGTGCTTAGAGAATTTGCTGCAAGTACCCTTATGCTGCAATCACTTTATGTGGTGATTTTAATGAGCTAGACGAAAAGTGGCTTAGCTCTGCTCTTAGCCTTGATCTTTCATTGGGACTCAAAGATTAGAAAATCTAGTTAACCTTTTTTTTTGTTAAAAGTGATCCAATGGCAACTTAGCCTTGAGCAGGTAATCAAGTCACCACTTTCAAGTTATACTGCGATACCTTTACAGTGAAAAAAATAATCCTAAATCCAATTGTGAACCATGGATAAATAAAACAATTTTGTGCCTAATAAGTGAAAGTGATAAACTCCTTAAGAGAGGACTTTTTCAAGAATCTTGGAAACTTGAAACATTGTTTGCTAGTGAAACCCGTAAAGCAGGATAGGAGCGTGGTGCTCACCTGTTGAATAATTTACGGTATCCCTTCTTTGAAAATTCCATAGAAGTATCCTAGATCTCATGGGAAATGTCTCTTGAAAGATTTTCTTAGTGGATAGTAAGGGCAACCCAGTGAGTTTGGAAATTATAAATGATTATTTTGATCCAATCTGTAAAGTTCGCCCACCACTACAAATTATACAGGCCAACAGTGTCGCTGAGTCACAGATTGTTACAGAGTAACATTCCTGTGATTAAAATACATTATATCCAGCTTAACCTCGAAACTCTTGACACAAATAAGTCGGGACACTCAGGTGATATCCCTACCATATGGACTGTGAAATGTGTCCGGTGTTTAAGTGTAGCTCTAGCTGCAATTTTTAACCAATGGTTTGTAGATAGAATTTTTCTAGTGTTTTTTAAACGAGCTATTGTATTATGTATACCGAAAAATAAGACCCCCTAAAGTTTCCTCTGACTTAAGACAAATATCAAAAACCTCTATTTTAAATTTCTATTTTATTTGCAATTTCCTCTCTGACGATATTCAAGATAAAATCAACCCGAATCAGTTATGCTTTTCGTCAAATCATAGCACCACGAATTGCTTAATTTATATACCTGACACCGTTTTCAAACATGTTGAGTTAAATACTTCCTACGTTGAAGCTTTTTTGCTGACATTAGAAAAGCCTTTGACAACTTGAATCATCAGACAGCTATTGGTAATACAAGAGGTAAAGGGGGCAGCGATTTTTTTTGCGTGTGGTAGCTAGTTTTCTGTCTGGTAATAACAATATATAGTCTTCCCTAACAGAGATTCATTAGGTTTTGCCTTATTTTCCTGTGGAGCACCTCAAGGGAAAAAACTAGGTCCGTTGTAATTTTTAATTGTTTTTAAATATGTTTTACCAAATTTTTACAAACCTTTTAAATTTGCGGATGATTTGACAAAACGTTTGTCAAACCTCTAATAGTTTAAACGTTAAATATGACTCACCCATTAACTACTTAAAGAATGATCTTGATAATGTTAAACTCAACCTAAGCATACCCAAAAGCAGTTCAATGCTTTTCTACTTTTAAAATAATTACCTTTGCATAACGAATTTAAATACAGTTAAACTGCTTTGTGTGTAGTTGGGCAATGACCTTAATTGGAAGCCCCACACTTCTCACTTAATTATATCAGGTAGTTTTCCCCTTAAATCTTTCTCCCTCTTCAAATGGTTCTCTGTATTAATCTAAAACCTTAAAATAATTTATTGTTCTATAAGAACCTGTCTTGAATATGCTTGCCTTGTCTGGCACGTTAGGTTGACCAAAGGCCAATGTTCTAAAATCAAAAACATTCTAAAACAGCGATAAAAAAAAATACTGGGGACGTCGTATACTACATATAATGAAGGTTTGGCTGGACTTGAACTTACTACATTGGAATCAAGAAATCACATCGGTACCAATAACTCTGGTCAAAAGTGCCTTAGTTCTAACTATCATTGACGTCGTCTTCCCTCCTTCAGTAGAAATCCTCCAATCCTTTCTAATACAAGACTTGATGCTCATAGACATCCAAATATCCAAGTTAACTTGTGTTCCAAAATATTGACCATTAGGTAGTGTTCTGTGTTTTGTTTCGTATTTTAATAATTGATTTAACTTTGCGTTTATGTTTATCCCCTAACATCTGTTATATCATTGTAGCTGTTATGACATGCTTATGCTAACTTTTTTTCCAAAAATTCTATTCTATTTAAATTAAAATGAGAGGTCCTAGTTAACCTTTTAGAGTTAAATGAGATCGAAGGGCAAATAGCCCACTTGCACCCTTTTTCCCCTGAACCCATCCGATAAAATTTTGAGATAGCCATTTTGGATTTGGAGGTTTTCTTGCGTTTTTATAATTATCGAGGGATTGTTCTTTCCAGGATTATAATGAAAGGGGGTCATTTATTGTTGATTATTTTCTAGGTTTTTGTTTAGTTTTTCTTAGAAGGCAATTGATTCATATTTCAAAGTTATCGACGGATTGTCCTTCCAAGACTACGACGAAATTGGGTGTTTTATTGTTGCTCAGTTTCTAGGTCTGTGTTTTTCTTAGGATTTGATGTTTCCTTAGGTTGCTTAGGTTGCGGTTTTTCTTGCTTTTTTACAGTTTGGACGGTGGGCTATTTTTACAGTGGGCTATTGTTGCGTTTTTACAGTAATTAATGGATTGTTCTTTCTAGGATTACGACGAAAGAAGGTATTTTGTTGTTGTTCAGTTTCTAGGTTTCTGTTTTTTTTGATTTGGTGGTTTTCGTGTGGTTTTACAGTAGTTGATGGATTGTCCCTCCCAGGATTACGAAGAAAGGACGTCATTTATTGTTTTTCAGTTTTTATGTCCTTGTTTTTTGTTGTTGTTTATTTTGGATTTGGTGGAATTTTTGTGTTTTTATAGTTATTGCTGTATTATCCTTTCCAGGATAACGACAAAAAAGGTCATTTATTGTAGCTAAATTTCTATATCTATGTTTGTTGTTGTTTTTTCCGATTTGGAGGGTTTGTTGCGGTTTTTTGAAAAGGGTTATTTATTGTTGCTAAGTTTTAATGGTTGTGTTTTTTGTTGTTGTTTCTCTTAGATTTGAAGGTTTTCTTGTGTTTTTATAGTTATTGTTAAATTTTCCATTCCAGGATTACTACAAAAGAGTGTCAATTATTGTTGCTCAGTTTCTAGGTCTGTGTTTTTTGTTGTAGTTTTTTTTCTAATTTGGTAGTTTTCATGCGTCTTATAGTTACTGAGGGATTGTACTTTGTAGATTCCGACAAAAAGAGGTCATCTACTGCTGCTCCATTTCTTGGTCTGTGTTTTATTGTTGTTGTTTTTTTGTTTTGTTTATATTTGGTGGTTTTCATAAGTTTTATAGTTAGTAAGGGATTGTCCTTTCCATGATTACGACGAAATGTGGTCTTTACTCTTTGTTCTAGGTCTGTGTTTTGTTGCTACTTTTTTTTTACTTTTGCGTTTTTATAGTTATAGATTGATTGTACTTTCCAGGATTAGACGAAAGGACTGTTTATTGTTGTCCAATTCCTAGGTCTTTGTTTTTGTTGTTGTTCTTGGGATTTTTGGATTTCCTGGGTTTTTGCAGTTATTGATGGATTGTCCCTCCAAATACTACGAAGAAATTGGGTCATTTATTGCTGGTTAATTCTTAAGGCCGTGTTTTTTTAGTTTTTCCGGGATTATGTGGATTTCTTGCGTTTTTACATTTATTGATGAATGTTTCTTTCCAGTATCAACCGAAAGGAGGTCATTTATAATTGCTCAATTTTTAGTTTTGTGTTTTTTTGGATTATTTGGTTTTCGTGCGTGTTATAGGTACTGAGGGATTGTCCTTTACAGGATTACATCGAAAGGGGTCTTTGACGGCTGCTTAATTCCTAGGTCTGTGTTTTGTTTCATTTTTTTTCAGACTCGGTGGTTTTCTTGCGTCTTTATGCTTATTTATGGATTGCCCACTCTAGGATTAGACGAAAGGGGTCTTTTATTGTTGTTCATTTTCTATTTCTTTGTTTTTATTCTTGTTTTGGGATTGTTTCTTTCTGCGTGTTTATGGTTATTTAAGTATTGTCCCTGCCAAGATTACAAAGAAAGGGGGTCATTTACTGCTGCTCGGTTTTTAGGTCTGTGTTATTTATTCTTTATTTTTTTTTTCATTTGGTGGGTTTCTTGCGCCTATGTAACTATTAATGGATTATTCTTTACAGGATTAGACAAAAGGAGGTCATTTATTGTTGCCAAGGTTCGAGGTCTGTGTTTCTTAGGATTTGGTGGTTTCATGCATTTTATAGCTATTGAGGGATTTTCTTTTCCAGGATTACGACAAAAAACGGTCTTTTTTGGTTGCTTAATTTCTAGGTCTGTGCTTTGATGCAATTTTTTTCAGATTTGGTGGTTTTCTTGTGGTTTTATAATTATTGATGGATTGTCCTTTCCTGAAACCCTTCCTCTGTTTATTGTTGTTCAATTTCTAGGATCTTGTTTTTGTTTTTTGAGATTGGATGGTTCTCATTTTTTCATTTTCATATTTATTGATGGATTGTCCCTTCTAATATTACGAAGAAAGAGGGTCATTTAACATTGCTCAGGTCTTAGGTCTGTGTTGTTTTCTGGATATAGTGGATTTATTGCGTTGTTATTCTTACTGAATAACAACGTTAATCAGTTTAATGTTAAGAAGTTAATGTTAAGAATGTTAATATTAATGTTAAGATGACTAAGTCACTAAGGCTAGGAATAGGTGAAGATGAACAGGTGACATTAGGTAACGAAAAGATTGATCAGGTAGGGAGCTTCAGTTACCTTGGTAGTATTATTAGTAAAGATGGTGGAAGCAGTGAAGATGTTAAAAGTAGAATAGCTAAGGCTCAGGGTGTTTTTTCACAGTTAAAAAAGTTTGGAAGAGTAGAAAGATAAGTCTACAAACCAAGATTAGAATAATGGAAGCTACAGTGATGACAGTGGTCAAATATGGCTCTGAAGCATGGGCACTCCGAAAAGCAAATGAAAATTTACTAGATGTTTTCAAGAGAATTTGCCTACGGATTGTTCTGGGTACCCGGCTGACTGACCGTATTTCAAACAGTAGGTTGTACAAAAAGTGTGGTTCAATCCCACTTTCTGGGGATATAATGAAAGAAAGGTTGAGATGGCTAGGCCACGTTCTACGGATGAAGGATGACAGATTACCGAAGATTGTCCTTTTTGGACCACCGTCTGGGGCTACACGGAAAGCAGGCCGTCCTTGTCTGGGTTGGGAAGATGTCATCAATAAAGATTTAAAGGCAATGGGAACTTCCTGGGAGGATGTAAAGAGGGAGGCTTTAAATAGATTAGGTTGGAGTAGGAGCGTGCGTAGCTGTGTTGGCCTCAGGGGGCTTGGTGCTGCAGTGAGTTAGTAGTAATAGTAGTAGTATTCCTACTGATGGATTATGCTTTTCCAGATTTTGACGAAAGGAGGTCATTTATTGTTGCTCAGTTTCTAGTTTTGTGGTTTTTTTTGTCTTTTTTTTTTGTTTGGTGGTTTTCATGCGTTTTATAATTACTGGGGGATTGTCAATTCAAGGATTACGACGAAAGATGGTCTTTTATGGCTGTTCAGGGTCTGTGTTCTGTTGCTATTTTTCCTTCAGATTTTGTGGTTTTCTTGCTTTTTTGTTATTATTGATGGATTGTCCTTTCCAGTATTAGACGAAAGGGGCAATTTATTGTTGTTCAGTTCCTTGGTCTTTGTTTTTGTTCTCGCTCTTGGAATTTTTTTTTTCTTGGGAATTATAGTTGTTAATGGATTGTTTCTTCCAATATTACCACGAAATTGGATCATTTACTGTTACTCAATTCTTAGGTCTATGTTTTTCTTTTAGTTTTTTGGGGATTTTGTGAATTTCTTGCGTTTTACAATTATTGATGGATTTTTTTTGTTGCTAAGTTTTTTGGTCTGTATTTTTTTTCTGGATCTATTGGATTTCTTGCATTTTTATAGTTATTGATGGACGGTTATTTCCAAGAATACCAAGAAAGGGTTTATTAATTGTTGCTCATTTTATGGGTCTGTTCTGTTTTGTATGGTGGTTTTCTTGTGTATTTATAGTGACTGATTGATTTTCCGTTTCAGAATTATGACAAAAGAGGGGATAATTTATACGTGCTAAGCTTTTACAATTATGTTTCTTATTTTGGGGTTGGTGGTTTTCTTGCTTTTTTATAGCTATTGATGGATTATTGGATCAGGATTAAAACAAAATGGGGCTTTCATTGTTGTATAGTTTCTAAGTTTGTTTTTCTTTTCATTTTCTTAGGGTTTTTAAAATTATTGGTGCATTGTCCTTTCCAGGATTACAATGAAATAGGGTTATTCATCGTTGCTTAGTTTTTAAGTTTGTGTTTTTTTTTTCGGATTTGAAAGTTTTCTTTTTTTTTTAGTTAATCAAGGATTTTCCTTTCCAGAATTACGACAGCAGAGGGTCTTTTTTTGTTGCTGAGTTTCTAGTTTTTATCTATACTTGATTGTTTTTTTTTAGAAAGTTTTTTGCGTCTTGAAAGTTATTTTTGGGTTGTTCTTTCCAGGATTAAGACAAACGGGGGTTATTAATTCATGAGTTGGTGTCTTCCCCCTTTATATGTTAACCAGCTCCTCCTCCCGTTGAAAATTGCTCTATAATAGTGAGTATTGTAGCAAGGGTAGATAATGAAGATAATAATCATGGGTTAAGCATAGTTAGTTGCTATTAGTAAAGGAGGACTATGGAGAAATTGAGACGATGTGAAAAAATGTAAAAATGTAAAAATGTAAACGATGTCAAAATGTTTTATCATTTTCAACATGGTATAATTATGATCATCCCGAGAGGAAAGAATCTTAAGCCCCGAACATACCTATCAAGTTAACCTTCCTAAAATGCAATTGAAGTTGTAAATTAGAAGAAAAGTTATGCGATTAAAAAATGACGGTAAATTTTATGATTAATATATGATGTAGAAATTTAGATTTCACTTTGTTTTTTCCCTTCACAAGGAAGGAAAGATCTTTCACTATTTTTCGTTCACAAGTCATTGTAATTTTTCTTATAATAGAATTTAGCTCTCTTGATACTTATTTTTTTGTGCATAGCAATGATGTAATTGCCAGCAATTCTTCTTATTTTAGAAAATTTAGAATTAGAAAATTTAAATAAAGAAGAGAAGAATAATAGACTACGTAAACAGGAGGATTTCTGGATCCATACTCTTGGTACAGCTTATCTTTTTGGGCTAAATGATCGTGTAGCAGAATATGGTGACATGTCTCATGTTGTTGTTAAATGTATTGATGGTTTTATGGACCATCCTTCTTTTACTTGTCCCACTAAACGTAAAAAACGATCGAGAGGACATAGGAAAAATAATAGATAAAATGAATTAGATGTACATATGCTTTCTATAGATCTATGCCAGCTACTTGAATCTAGGGGTATGATTTCTGTAATAAAATGTATAAATAATTTATCCAAGAGGAATTTAACCAAACTTTTCTGGATTGTTAAGAATAATACAGCTCTTGATTATAACTTTAAAGTTATATGTGATACAAATTGAATTCTAACTAAAACGAAATTTATTTCAAAAAAGAAAAAGATCGATAAGATTAGTAATAAGGATAACAGATTATATTTACCTATTAATTTTACTTGTAAGCAGATTGAAGATATTAATTTACCAGAAATTTTAAATCAGCGGCATGTGAAACAGGCCCTTCCTAGTAATTTGAATTATAATGATAGTCCATTTTTAAATTATAAATTTTCAAAAACTATTGGGCAAATTATTTTTAATTATAATTTAATACTAAAAAGATTAGATAGTGATATAAATTGGAAACCGGTTTGTAATTGTAAGCAACTTTGCCCATTTGTAAATCCTACTTACAAACATGTTATAACAGGGGACTTGTCAATAATAAAGCAAGATGATCTTCAAATTATAATGAATAAAGGGGCTAACTTCCGTCTTTCTCATCATCTGAAACCATCGAGTGTTCTTGATGGCTTGGATAATGATTTTGATTTATTTATTGATAAGTGGTGTAAGAAAGAGAATAAAAATAAAGAGAGTTTTCAAAGTTGGAAGAATTTAATTATTAGTAGAATAAGAAATAAAATATATTCTAACTTTAAAAAATGGTAACACTAAATCATTATTTTATAATGCGAAGATTAAACAAGCAATTGCTAATCTAAAGAATGAATTTGTAATTGTGCCAGTGGATAAAGCTAATAATAATTTTGCCATAATTTGTCAGAAGCTGTATTGTGATATCTTAAAAAGGGAGTTATGCACACTAATGTTTGCGAAAAGGCAAATATAGAGGATGAGAATTTAATTGAAAAGACTGAAGAAATACTTTTTAAAAATTTTAATATTAAAATAAATGACAATGATAAAAAGTTCCCTTTCCTATATTGGACTGTAAAATTTCATAAGAATCCCCCTAAACCACGGTTTATTGCTGGAGCAGCTAAATGTCCAACCCGCATTGCTGCTACTGACCTCTCTTTAATTTTGAAGGAAATTGTAAATAAACTTAAAACCTATTGTTCTGGTATTAAAAAATTTTCGAATTTGAATCCATATTGGAGTGTTAATAATTCACTGCAGGTGATAGATTCTTTAACAATGGTTTCAACTGAAAGAATTGAGTCTTTCGATTTTGCGACAATGTATACTAATTTATCACTTAATGTAGTGTTTGATAATTTAAAAACTGTTATCAAGAAATCTTTCCTCTTATCTAGTAAAAGGTTCTTAAAAATAGACACTTATAATAAAAAAGCTATATGGACAAATTGCTTTAATACTACAGTTAACTTGAGATGTTACAGCTTGGATATGATTTTTGAGTTATTAGAATTTGTTTTATACAATACTTATATAAGATTTGGTGGTGATTTGTACAAGCAAATTGTGGGAATTCCCATGAGGGGGGGGGGGAATGCCAGACCATTTATTGCTGACTTGTTTTTAAGTCAACTAGAATATAAATATATGATGGATAAGAATAATCCAATCAATTCAAAACATGTTTTGTCAAATAATAAAAGATATTTAGATGATATTTTGGTCTCAAATTGTAAGGATTTGATTGATATTTCTAAAAATATATATCCATCAGAGCTTATTCTTGAACCTAGTCATGAAAATCATTTCTTAGATTTAAATATTAATATTTGTGATAATAATTAATTAAGTTTTAAAATGTAAAATAAAACGGATGATTTTGATTTTGTAGTGATTAGTTTCCCATTCCCTGAAAGTAATATACAGTCAAATATCACATATTCAGCGTTTTTCTCACAGTTAGTTCGTTATGCAAGGATTTTTAGTAATTATATTGATTTTAAAAATAGATGTAAAATCTTAAGCCAAAAATTGATATCAAGAGGTTTTTCTGCAAATAAATTAACTTGGCAATTTAAAAAATTTAGTTTTCGTTATAACGAACTTTTAAATAAATATCAAAAGAATTATCTAGAAATACTTAAAGAAATTTTCAACTAATTTCGGAGGTTCGACGAAGGTTGTTGCAGAGCCATTTATTTTGAATTGTGTTTCTAATTGAGCGGATTTTTTTTTAAATTATTCACATGGTAAAGATGAATTCTATAATTGTTTAGTTCATTCAGGTTTTTTGCAATGTGTTAATATTTGTGATTTGGTAAAAATTTTTATATTTAGTTTAGCTATTGTTGCTAAAAAGAGGGATTTATTAACAGGATAAGCTTGTTTTGGTGTTACTTGGTTGTTTTACATTTGCTGTTTTTTTTTCTTTCATAGGCATGTATTTTGGGGGTGATACCTGACACGGGGATGCCATGGATATTCTCTGGTAGCCACAACACTTGGCTGGGTAGAGAATTTATAGTGGCGAAACCCCATATAGGCCAGTATATTCTCCTGATGAGCCCTTGTGTTGGGTTGTTGCCTCTGAATTATTTATCTTTATTATTTTTTCTATTGTTTGGTAAATGAAT
>NW_027063141.1:45044-55179 GCF_032884065.1 Artemia franciscana | reverse complement strand
TACCATGTGCAATCATAAAATAGTCTAATATCTTCATTTTTTCAACATACGTAGCTATTACCCTCGAAAACTAAAACTTTTGAAATAGGAAAAGAGCCTTTAATCACATTCTTTACCATTTGCAATCATAAAATAGTCTAATATCTTCATTTTTTCAACATACGTAGCTATTACCCTCGAAAACTAAAACTTTTGACATAGGAAAAGAGCCTTTAATCACATTCTTTACCATTTTCAATCATAAAATTGTCTAATATCTTCATTTTTTCAACATACGTAGCTATTACCCTCGAAAACTAAAACTTTTGACATAGGAAAAGAGCCTTTAATCACATTCTTTACCATTTGCAATCATAAAATAGTCTAATATCTTCATTTTTTCAACATAAGTAGCTCTTACCCCCGAAAACTAAAACTTTTGAATAGGAAAAGAGCCTTTAATCACATTCTTTACCATGTGCAATCATAAAATGTCTAATATCTTCATTTTTTCAACAAAGCTATTACCCTCGAAAACTAAAACTTTTGAAATAGGAAAAGAGCCTTTAATCACATTCTTTACCATGTGCAATCATAAAATAGTCTAATATCTTCATTTTTTCAACATACGTAGCTATTACCCTCGAAAACTAAAACTTTTGACATAGGAAAAGAGCCTTTAATCACATTCTTTACCATGTGCAATCATAAAATAGTCTAATATCTTCATTTTTTCAACATACGTAGCTATTACCCTCGAAAACTAAAACTTTTGAAATAGGAAAAGAGCCTTTAATCACATTCTTTACCATTTGCAATCATAAAATAGTCTAATATCTTCATTTTTTCAACATAGTAGCTATTACCCTCGAAAACTAAAACTTTTGAAATAGGAAAAGAGCCTTTAATCACATTCTTTACCATTTGCAATCATAAAATAGTCTAATATCTTCATTTTTTCAACATACGTAGCTATTACCCTCGAAAACTAAAACTTTTGAAATAGGAAAAGAGCCTTTAATCACATTCTTTACCATGTGCAATCATAAAATAGTCTAATATCTTCATTTTTTCAACATACGTAGCTATTACCCTCGAAAACTAAAACTTTTGAAATAGGAAAAGAGCCTTTAATCACATTCTTTACCATTGCAATCATAAAATAGTCTAATATCTTCATTTTTTCAACATACGTAGCTATTACCCTCGAAAACTAAAACTTTTGAAATAGGAAAAGAGCCTTTAATCACATTCTTTACCATGTGCAATCATAAAATAGTCTAATATCTTCATTTTTTCAACATACGTAGCTATTACCCTCGAAAACTAAAACTTTTGACATAGGAAAAGAGCCTTTAATCACATTCTTTACCATTGCAATCATAAAATAGTCTAATATCTTCATTTTTTCAACATACGTAGCTATTACCCTCGAAAACTAAAACTTTTGACATAGGAAAAGAGCCTTTAATCACATTCTTTACCATGTGCAATCATAAAATTGTCTAATATCTTCATTTTTTCACAGACATAGCTATTACCCTCGAAAACTAAAACTTTTGAAATAGGAAAAGAGCCTTTAATCACATTCTTTACCATTTGCAATCATAAAATAGTCTAATATCTTCATTTTTTCAACATACGTAGCTATTACCCTCGAAAACTAAAACTTTTGAAATAGGAAAAGAGCCTTTAATCACATTCTTTACCATTTGCAATCATAAAATAGTCTAATATCTTCATTTTTTCAACATACGTAGCTATTACCCTCGAAAACTAAAACTTTTGAAATAGGAAAAGAGCCTTTAATCACATTCTTTACCATGTGCAATCATAAAATAGTCTAATATCTTCATTTTTTCAACATACGTAGCTATTACCCTCGAAAACTAAAACTTTTGAAATAGGAAAAGAGCCTTTAATCACATTCTTTACCATTTGCAATCATAAAATAGTCTAATATCTTCATTTTTTCAACATACGTAGCTATTACCCTCGAAAACTAAAACTTTTGAAATAGGAAAAGAGCCTTTAATCACATTCTTTACCATTTGCAATCATAAAATAGTCTAATATCTTCATTTTTTCAACATACGTAGCTATTACCCTCGAAAACTAAAACTTTTGAAATAGGAAAAGAGCCTTTAATCACATTCTTTACCATGTGCAATCATAAAATAGTCTAATATCTTCATTTTTTCAACATACGTAGCTATTACCCTCGAAAACTAAAACTTTTGAATAGGAAAAGAGCCTTTAATCACATTCTTTACCATTTGCAATCATAAAATAGTCTAATATCTTCATTTTTTCAACATACGTAGCTATTACCCTCGAAAACTAAAACTTTTGAAATAGGAAAAGAGCCTTTAATCACATTCTTTACCATGCAATCATAAAATAGTCTAAATCTTCATTTTTTCAACATACGTAGCTATTACCCTCGAAAACTAAAACTTTTGACATAGGAAAAGAGCCTTTAATCACATTCTTTACCATGTCAATCATAAAATAGTCTAATATCTTCATTTTTTCACAGACATAGCTATTACCCTCGAAAACTAAAACTTTTGAAATAGGAAAAAAGCCTTTAATCACATTCTTTACCATTTGCAATCATAAAATAGTCTAATATCTTCATTTTTTCACATACGTAGCTATTACCCTCGAAAACTAAAACTTTTGAAATAGGAAAAGAGCCTTTAATCACATTCTTTACCATTTGCAATCATAAAATAGTCTAATATCTTCATTTTTTCAACATAGCTATTACCCTCGAAAACTAAAACTTTTGAAATAGGAAAAGAGCCTTTAATCACATTCTTTACCATTTGCAATCATAAAATAGTCTAATATCTTCATTTTTTCAACATACGTAGCTATTACCCTCGAAAACTAAAACTTTTGAAATAGGAAAAGAGCCTTTAATCACATTCTTTACCATTTGCAATCATAAAATAGTCTAATATCTTCATTTTTTCAACATACGTAGCTATTACCCTCGAAAACTAAAACTTTTGAAATAGGAAAAGAGCCTTTAATCACATTCTTTACCATTGCAATCATAAAATAGTCTAATATCTTCATTTTTTCAACAGACGTAGCTATTACCCTCGAAAACTAAAACTTTTGAAATAGGAAAAGAGCCTTTAATCACATTCTTTACCATTTGCAATCATAAAATAGTCTAATATCTTCATTTTTTCAACATACGTAGCTATTACCCTCGAAAACTAAAACTTTTGAAATAGGAAAAGAGCCTTTAATCACATTCTTTACCATTTGCAATCATAAAATAGTCTAATATCTTCATTTTTTCAACATACGTAGCTATTACCCTCGAAAACTAAAACTTTTGAAATAGGAAAAGAGCCTTTAATCACATTCTTTACCATGTGCAATCATAAAATAGTCTAATATCTTCATTTTTTCAACATACGTAGCTATTACCCTCGAAAACTAAAACTTTTGACATAGGAAAAGAGCCTTTAATCACATTCTTTACCATTTGCAATCATAAAATAGTCTAATATCTTCATTTTTTCAACATACGTAGCTATTACCCTCGAAAACTAAAACTTTTGAAATAGGAAAAGAGCCTTTAATCACATTCTTTACCATGTGCAATCATAAAATAGTCTAATATCTTCATTTTTTCAACATACGTAGCTATTACCCTCGAAAACTAAAACTTTTGACATAGGAAAAGAGCCTTTAATCACATTCTTTACCATGTGCAATCATAAAATAGTCTAATATCTTCATTTTTTCCACAGACATAGCTATTACCCTCGAAAACTAAAACTTTTGAAATAGGAAAAGAGCCTTTAATCACATTCTTTACCATTTGCAATCATAAAATAGTCTAATATCTTCATTTTTTCACATACGTAGCTATTACCCTCGAAAACTAAAACTTTTGAAATAGGAAAAGAGCCTTTAATCACATTCTTTACCATTTGCAATCATAAAATAGTCTAATATCTTCATTTTTTCAACATATAGCTATTACCCTCGAAAACTAAAACTTTTGAAATAGGAAAAGAGCCTTTAATCACATTCTTTACCATTTGCAATCATAAAATAGTCTAATATCTTCATTTTTTCAACATACGTAGCTATTACCCTCGAAAACTAAAACTTTTGAAATAGGAAAAGAGCCTTTAATCACATTCTTTACCATGTGCAATCATAAAATAGTCTAATATCTTCATTTTTTCAACATACGTAGCTATTACCCTCGAAAACTAAAACTTTTGAAATAGGAAAAGAGCCTTTAATCACATTCTTTACCATTTGCAATCATAAAATAGTCTAATATCTTCATTTTTTCAACATACGTAGCTATTACCCTCGAAAACTAAAACTTTTGAAATAGGAAAAGAGCCTTTAATCACATTCTTTACCATGTGCAATCATAAAATAGTCTAATATCTTCATTTTTTCAACATACGTAGCTATTACCCTCGAAAACTAAAACTTTTGAAATAGGAAAAGAGCCTTTAATCACATTCTTTACCATTTGCAATCATAAAATAGTCTAATATCTTCATTTTTTCAACATACGTAGCTATTACCCTCGAAAACTAAAACTTTTGAAATAGGAAAAGAGCCTTTAATCACATTCTTTACCATGTGCAATCATAAAATAGTCTAATATCTTCATTTTTTCACATACGTAGCTATTACCCTCGAAAACTAAAACTTTTGAAATAGGAAAAGAGCCTTTAATCACATTCTTTACCATTTGCAATCATAAAATAGTCTAATATCTTCATTTTTTCAACATACGTAGCTATTACCCTCGAAAACTAAAACTTTTGAAATAGGAAAAGAGCCTTTAATCACATTCTTTACCATTTGCAATCATAAAATAGTCTAATATCTTCATTTTTTCAACAACGTAGCTATTACCCTCGAAAACTAAAACTTTTGAAATAGGAAAAGAGCCTTTAATCACATTCTTTACCATGTGCAATCATAAAATAGTCTAATATCTTCATTTTTTCAACAATAGCTATTACCCTCGAAAACTAAAACTTTTGAAATAGGAAAAGAGCCTTTAATCACATTCTTTACCATTTGCAATCATAAAATAGTCTAATATCTTCATTTTTTCAACATACGTAGCTATTACCCTCGAAAACTAAAACTTTTGAAATAGGAAAAGAGCCTTTAATCACATTCTTTACCATTTGCAATCATAAAATAGTCTAATATCTTCATTTTTTCAACATACGTAGCTATTACCCTCGAAAACTAAAACTTTTGAAATAGGAAAAGAGCCTTTAATCACATTCTTTACCATTTGCAATCATAAAATAGTCTAATATCTTCATTTTTTCAACATACGTAGCTATTACCCTCGAAAACTAAAACTTTTGAAATAGGAAAAGAGCCTTTAATCACATTCTTTACCATTTGCAATCATAAAATAGTCTAATATCTTCATTTTTTCAACAGATAAGCTATTACCCTCGAAAACTAAAACTTTTGAAATAGGAAAAGAGCCTTTAATCACATATTTCAATCATAAAATAGTCTAATATCTTCATTTTTTCAACATACGTAGCTATTACCCTCGAAAACTAAAACTTTTGAAATAGGAAAAGAGCCTTTAATCACATTCTTTACCATGTGCAATCATAAAATAGTCTAATATCTTCATTTTTTCAACATACGTAGCTATTACCCTCGAAAACTAAAACTTTTGAAATAGGAAAAGAGCCTTTAATCACATTCTTTACCATTTGCAATCATAAAATAGTCTAATATCTTCATTTTTTCAACATACGTAGCTATTACCCTCGAAAACTAAAACTTTTGAAATAGGAAAAGAGCCTTTAATCACATTCTTTACCATGTGCAATCATAAAATAGTCTAATATCTTCATTTTTTCCACAGACATAGCTATTACCCTCGAAAACTAAAACTTTTGAAATAGGAAAAGAGCCTTTAATCACATTCTTTACCATTTGCAATCATAAAATAGTCTAATATCTTCATTTTTTCACATACGTAGCTATTACCCTCGAAAACTAAAACTTTTGAAATAGGAAAAGAGCCTTTAATCACATTCTTTACCATTTGCAATCATAAAATAGTCTAATATCTTCATTTTTTCAACATACGTAGCTATTACCCTCGAAAACTAAAACTTTTGAAATAGGAAAAGAGCCTTTAATCACATTCTTTACCATTTGCAATCATAAAATAGTCTAATATCTTCATTTTTTCAACATACGTAGCTATTACCCTCGAAAACTAAAACTTTTGAAATAGGAAAAGAGCCTTTAATCACATTCTTTACCATTTGCAATCATAAAATAGTCTAATATCTTCATTTTTTCCACAGACGTAGCTATTACCCTCGAAAACTAAAACTTTTGAAATAGGAAAAGAGCCTTTAATCACATTCTTTACCATTTGCAATCATAAAATAGTCTAATATCTTCATTTTTTCAACATACGTAGCTATTACCCTTGAAAACTAAAACTTTTGAAATAGGAAAAGAGCGTTTAATCACATTCTCTACCATGTGTAATCATAAAATTGTCTAATATCTTCATTTTTTCCACAGACAAAGCTATTACCCTCGAAAAGTAAAACTTTTGAAATAGGAAAAGAGCCTTTAATCACATTTTTTACCATGTGCAATCATAAAATTGTCTAATATCTTCATTTTTTCCAAAGACAAAGCTATTAACCTCGAAAACTAAAACTTTTGACATAGGAAAAGAGCCTTTAATCAAATTCTTTACCATTTGCAATCATAACATAGTCTAATATCTTCATTTTTTCAACATACGTAGCTATTAACCTCGAAAACTAAAACTTTTGAAATAGGAAAAGAGCCTTTAATCACATTCTTTACCATTTGCAATCATAAAATAGTCTAATATCTTCATTTTTTCAACATAGGTAGCTATTACCCTCGAAAACTAAAACTTTTGAAATAGGAAAAGAGCCTTTAATCACATTCTTTACCATTTGCAATCATAAAATTGTCTAATATCTTCATTTTTTCCACAGACAAAGCTATTACCCTCGAAAACTAAAACTTTTGAAATAGGAAAAGAGCCTTTAATCACATTCTTTACCATTTGCAATCATAAAATTGTCTAATATCTTCATTTTTTCCACAGACAAAGCTATTACCCTCGAAAACTAAAACTTTTGAAATAGGAAAAGAGCCTTTAATCAATATTTCAAAAGTTTCAAAATAAGTTTAAATCTTCATTTTTTCAACATACGTAGCTATTATCCTCGAAAACTAAAACTTTTGAAATAGGAAAAGAGCCTTTAATCACATTCTTTACCATGTGCAATCATAAAATAGTCTAATATCTTCATTTTTTCAACATACGTAGCTATTACCCTCGAAAACTAAAACTTTTGAAATAGGAAAAGAGCCTTTAATCACATTCTTTACCATTTGCAATCATAAAATAGTCTAATATCTTCATTTTTTCAACATACGTAGCTATTACCCTCGAAAACTAAAACTTTTGAAATAGGAAAAGAGCCTTTAATCACATTCTTTACCATGTGCAATCATAAAATAGTCTAAAATCTTCATTTTTTCCACAGACATAGCTATTACCCTCGAAAACTAAAACTTTTGAAATAGGAAAAGAGCCTTTAATCACATTCTTTACCATTTGCAATCATAAAATAGTCTAATATCTTCATTTTTTCACATACGTAGCTATTACCCTACAAAACTAAAACTTTTGAAATAGGAAAGAGCCTTTAATCACATTCTTTACCATTTGCAATCATAAAATAGTTCAATATCTTCATTTTTTCAACATAGGTGGCTATTACCCTCGAAAACTAAAACTTTTGAAATAGGAAAAGAGCCTTTAATCACATTCTTTACCATTTGCAATCATAAAATAGTCTAATATCTTCATTTTTTCAACATACGTAGCTATTACCCTCGAAAACTAAAACTTTTGAAATAGGAAAAGAGCCTTTACTCACATTCTTTACCATGTGCAATCATAAAATAGTCTAATATCTTCATTTTTTCAACATACGTAGCTATTACCCTCGAAAACTAAAACTTTTGAAATAGGAAAAGAGCCTTTAATCAAATTCTTTACCATGTGCAATCATAAAATAGTCTAATATCTTCATTTTTTCAACAGACGTAGCTATTACCCTCGAAAACTAAAACTTTTGAAATAGGAAAAGAGCCTATAATCACATTATTTACCTTTTGCAATCATAAAATAGTCTAATAACTTCATTTTTGCAACATACGTAGCTATTACCCTCGAAAACTAAAACTTTTGACATAGGAAAAGAGCCTTTAATCACATTCTTTACCATTTGCAATTATAAAATAGTCTAACATCTTCATTTTTTCAACAAACGTAGCTATTACCCTTGAAAACTAAAACTTTTGACATAGGAAAAGAGCCTTTAATCACATTCTTTACCATGTGCAATCATAAAATTGTCTAATATCTTCATTTTTTCCACAGACAAAGCTATTACCCTCGAAAACTAAAACTTGAAATAGGAAAAGAGCCTTTAATCACATTCTTTACCATTGCAATCATAAAATAGTCTAATATCTTCATTTTTTCAACATACGTAGCTATTACCCTCGAAAACTAAAACTTTTGACATTGGAAAAGAGCCTTTAATCACATTCTTTACCATGTGCAATCATAAATTAGTCTAAAATCTTCATTTTGTCTACAGACATAGCTATTACCCTCGAAAACTAAACTTTTGAAATAGGAAAAGAGCCTTTAATCACATTCTTTACCATTTGCAATCATAAAATAGTCTAATATCTTCATTTTTTCATCATACGTAGCTATTACCCTCGAAAACTAAAACTTTTGAAATAGGAAAAGAGCCTTTAATCACATTCTTTACCATTTGCAATCATAAAATAGTCTAATATATTCATTTTTTCAACATACGTAGCTATTACCCTCGAAAACTAAAACTTTTGACACAGGAAAAGAGGCTTTAAGCACATTCTTTACCATGTGCAATCATAAAATGGTCTAATATCTTCATTTTTTCAACATACGTAGCTATTACCATCGAAAACTAAAACTTTTGACATAGGAAAAGAGCCTTTAATCACATTCTTTACCATTTGCAATCATAAAATAGTCTAATATCTTCATTTTTTCAACATACGTAGCTATTATCCTCGAAAACTAAAACTTTTGAAATAGGAAAAGAGCCTTTAATCACATTCTTTACCATGTGCAATCATAAAATAGTCTAATATCTTCATTTTTTCAACATACGTAGCTATTACCCTCGAAAACTAAAACTTTTGACATAGGAAAAGAGCCTTTAATCACATTCTTTACCATGTGCAATCATAAAATAGTCTAAAATCTTCATTTTTTCCACAGACATAGCTATTACCCTCGAAAACTAAAACTTTTGAAATAGGAAAAGAGCCTTTAATCACATTCTTTACCATTTGCAATCATAAAATAGTCTAATATCTTCATTTTTTCAACATACGTAGCTATTACCCTCGAAAACTAAAACTTTTGAAATAGGAAAAGAGCCTTTACTCACATTCTTTACCATGTGCAATCATAAAATAGTCTAATATCTTCATTTTTTCAACATACGTAGCTATTACCCTCGAAAACTAAAACTTTTGAAATAGGAAAAGAGCCTTTAATCACATTCTTTACCATGTGCAATCATAAAATAGTCTAATATCTTCATTTTTTCAACATACGTAGCTATTACCCTCGAAAACTAAAACTTTTGAAATAGGAAAAGAGCCTTTAATCACATTCTTTACCATTTGCAATCATAAAATAGTCTAATATCTTCATTTTTTCAACATACGTAGCTATTACCCTCGAAAACTAAAACTTTTGACATAGGAAAAGAGCCTTTAATCACATTCTTTACCATGTGCAATCATAAAATTGTCTAATATCTTCATTTTTTCAACAACGTAGCTATTACCCTCGAAAACTAAAACTTTTGAAATAGGAAAAGAGCCTTTAATCACATTCTTTACCATTTGCAATCATAAAATTGTCTAATATCTTCATTTTTTCAACATACGTAGCTATTACCCTCGAAAACTAAAACTTTTGAAATAGGAAAAGAGCCTTTAATCACATTCTTTACCATTTGCAATCATAAAA
>NW_027063141.1:0-44944 GCF_032884065.1 Artemia franciscana | reverse complement strand
AAAAGAGCCTTTAATCACATTCTTTTCCATGTGCAATCATAAAATTGTCTAATATCTTCATTTTTTCCACAGACGAAGCTCTTACCCTCGAAAACTAAAACTTTTAAAATAGGAAGAGAGCCTTTAATCACATTCTTTACCATTTGCAATCATAAAATAGTCTAATATCTTCATTTTTTCAACATACGTAGCTCTTACCGCCGAAAACTAAATTTTTTGATATAGGAAAAGAGCCATTACTCACATTCTTTACCATGTGCAATCATAAAATAGTCTTATATCTTCATTTTTTCAACATACGTAGCTATTACCCTCGAAAACTAAAACTTTTGAAATATGAAAAGAGCCTTTAATCACATTCTTTACCATGTGCAATCATAAAATAGTCTAATATCTTCATTTTTTCAACATACGTAGCTATTAACCTCGAAAACTAAAACTTTTGACATAGGAAAAGAGCCTTTAATCACATTCTTTACCATGTGCAATCATAAAAGAGTCTAACATCTTCATTTTTTCAACATACGTAGCTATTACCTTCGAAAACTAAAACTTTTGACATAGGAAAAGAGCCTTTAATCACATTCTTTACCATGTGCAATCATAAAATTGTCTAATATCTTCATTTTTTCCACAGACAAAGCTATTACCCTCGAAAACTAAAACTTTTGAAATAGGAAAAGAGCCTTTAATCACATTCTTTTACCATTTGCAATCATAAAATAGTCTAATATCTTCATTTTTTCAACATACCTAGCTATTACCCTCGAAAACTAAAACTTTTGAAATAGGAAAAGAGCCTTTAATCACATTCTTTACCATGTGCAATCATAAAATTGTCTAATATGTTCATTTTTTCAACAGAAGTAGCTATTACCCTCGAAAACTAAAACTTTTGACATAGGAAAAGAGCCTTTAATCACATTCTTTACTATTTGCAATCATAAACAAGTCTAATATCTTCATTTTTTTCAACATACGTAGCTATTAACCTCGAAAACTAAAACTTTTGACATAGGAAAAGAGCCTTTAATCACATTCTTTACCATTTGCAATCATAAAATAGTCTAATATCTTCATTTTTTCAACATACGTAGCTATTACCCTCGAAAACTAAAACTTTTGAAATAGGAAAAGAGCCTTTAATCACATTCTTCACCATGTGCAATCATAAAATTGTCTAATATCTTTAATTTTTCCACAGACAAAGCTATTACCCTCGAAAACTAAAACTTTTGAAATAGGAAAAGAGCCTTTAATCACATTCTTTACCATTTGCAATTATAAAATAGTCTAACATCTTCATTTTTTCAACATACGTAGCTATTACCCTCGAAAACTAAAACTTTTGACATAGCAAAAGATCCTTTAATCGCATTCTTTACCATGTGCAATCATAAAATTGTCTAATATCTTCATTTTTTCCACAGACAAAGCTCTTACCCTCGAAAACTAAAACTTTTGAAATAGGAAAAGAGCCTTTAATCACATTCTTTACCATGTGCAATCATAAAATAGTCTAATATTTTCATTTTTTCAACATACGTAGCTATTACCCTCGAAAACTAAAACTTTTGACATAGGAAAAGAGCCTTTAATCACATTCTTTACCATGTGCAATCATAAAATAGTCTAAAATCTTCATTTTTTCCACAGACATAGCTATTAGACTCGAAAACTAAAACTTTTGAAATAGGAAAAGAGCCTTTAATCACATTCTTTACCATTTGCAATCATAAAATAGTCTAATATCTTCATTTTTTCAACATACGTAGCTATTACCCTCGAAAACTAAAACTTTTGAAATAGGAAAAGAGCCTTTAATCACATTCTTCACCATGTGCAATCATAAATTGTCTAATATCTTTACTTTTTCCACAGACAAAGCTATTACCCTCGAAAACTAAAACTTTTGAAATAGGAAAAGAGCCTTTAATCACATTCTTTACCATTTGCAATTATAAAATAGTCTAACATCTTCATTTTTTCAACATACGTAGCTATTACCCTCGAAAACTAAAACTTTTGACATAGCAAAAGATCCTTTAATCGCATTCTTTACCATGTGCAATCATAAAATTGTCTAATATCTTCATTTTTTCCACAGACAAAGCTCTTACCCTCGAAAACTAAAACTTTTGAAATAGGAAAAGAGCCTTTAATCACATTCTTTACCATGTGCAATCATAAAATAGTCTAATATTTTCATTTTTTCAACATACGTAGCTATTACCCTCGAAAACTAAAACTTTTGACATAGGAAAAGAGCCTTTAATCACATTCTTTACCATGTGCAATCATAAAATAGTCTAAAATCTTCATTTTTTCCACAGACATAGCTATTAGACTCGAAAACTAAAACTTTTGAAATAGGAAAAGAGCCTTTAATCACATTCTTTACCATTTGCAATCATAAAATAGTCTAATATCTTCATTTTTTCAACATACGTAGCTATTACCCTCGAAAACTAAAACTTTTGAAATAGGAAAAGAGCCTTTAATCACATTCTTCACCATGTGCAATCATAAAATTGTCTAATATCTTTAATTTTTCCACAGACAAAGCTATTACCCTCGAAAACTAAAACTTTTGAAATAGGAAAAGAGCCTTTAATCACATTCTTTACCATTTGCAATTATAAAATAGTCTAACATCTTCATTTTTTCAACATACGTAGCTATTACCCTCGAAAACTAAAACTTTTGACATAGCAAAAGATCCTTTAATCGCATTCTTTACCATGTGCAATCATAAAATTGTCTAATATCTTCATTTTTTCCACAGACAAAGCTCTTACCCTCGAAAACTAAAACTTTTGAAATAGGAAAAGAGCCTTTAATCACATTCTTTACCATGTGCAATCATAAAATAGTCTAATATTTTCATTTTTTCAACATACGTAGCTATTACCCTCGAAAACTAAAACTTTTGACATAGGAAAAGAGCCTTTAATCACATTCTTTACCATGTGCAATCATAAAATAGTCTAAAATCTTCATTTTTTCCACAGACATAGCTATTAGACTCGAAAACTAAAACTTTTGAAATAGGAAAAGAGCCTTTAATCACATTCTTTACCATTTGCAATCATAAAATAGTCTAATATCTTCATTTTTTCAACATACGTAGCTATTACCCTCGAAAACTAAAACTTTTGAAATAGGAAAAGAGCCTTTACTCACATTCTTTACCATGTGCAATCATAAAATAGTCTAATATCTTCATTTTTTCAACATACGTAGCTATTACCCTCGAAAACTAAAACTTTTGAAATAGGAAAAGAGCCTTTAATCACATTCTTTACCATGTGCAATCATAAAATAGTCTAATATCTTCATTTTTTCAACATACGTAGCTATTACCCTCGAAAACTAAAACTTTTGAAATAGGAAAAGAGCCTTTAATCACATTCTTTACCATTTGCAATCATAAAATAGTCTAATATCTTCATTTTTTCAACATACGTAGCTATTACCCTCGAAAACTAAAACGTTTGACATAGGAAAAGAGCCTTTAATCACATTCTTTACCATTTTCAATCATAAAATTGTCTAATATCTTCATTTTTTCAACATACGTAGCTATTACCCTCGAAAACTAAAACTTTTGACATAGGAAAAGAGCCTTTAATCACATTCTTTACCATTTGCAATTATAAAATAGTCTAACATCTTCATTTTTTCAACACACGTAGCTATTACCCACGAAAACTAAAACTTTTGACATAGGAAAAGAGCCTTTAATCACAATCTTTACCATGTGCAATCATAAAATTGTCTAATATCTTCATTTTTTCAACATACGTAGCTATTACCCTCGAAAACTAAAACTTTTGAAATAAGAAAAGAGCCTTTAATCACATTCTTTACCATTTGCAATCATAAAATAGTCTAATATCTTCATTTTTTCAACATACGTAGCTATTACCCTCGAAAACTAAAACTTGAAATAGGAAAAGAGCCTTTAATCACATTCTTTGCCATGTGCAATCATAAAATAGTCTAAAATCTTCATTTTTTCCACAGACATAGCTATTACCCTCGAAAACTAAAACTTTTGAAATAGGAAAAGAGCCTTTAATCACATTCTTTACCATTTGCAATCATAAAATAGTCTAATATCTTCATTTTTTCATCATACGTAGCTATTACCCTCGAAAACTAAAATTTTTGAAATAGGAAAAGAGCCTTTAATCACATTCTTTACCATTTGAAATCATAAAATAGTCTAATATCTTCATTTTTTCAACATAGGTAGCTATTACCCTCGAAAACTAAAACTTTTGAAATAGGAAAAGAGCCTTTAATCACATTCTTTTCCATGTGCAATCATAAAATTGTCTAATATCTTGATTTTTTCCACAGACGAAGCTCTTACCCTCGAAAACTAAAACTTTTAAAATAGAAAGAGAGCCTTTAATCACATTCTTTACCATTTGCAATCATAAAATAGTCTAATATCTTCATTTTTTCAACATACGTAGCTCTTACCGCCGAAAACTAAATTTTTTGATATAGGAAAAGAGCCATTACTCACATTCTTTACCATGTGCAATCATAAAATAGTCTTATATCTTCATTTTTTCAACATACGTAGCTATTACCCTCGAAAACTAAAACTTTTGAAATATGAAAAGAGCCTTTAATCACATTCTTTACCATGTGCAATCATAAAATAGTCTAATATCTTCATTTTTTCAACATACGTAGCTATTAACCTCGAAAACTAAAACTTTTGACATAGGAAAAGAGCCTTTAATCACATTCTTTACCATTTGCAATTATAAAATAGTCTAACATCTTCATTTTTTCAATATACGTAGCTATTACCCTCGAAAACTAAAACTTTTGACATAGGAAAAGAGCCTTTAATCACATTCTTTACCATGTGCAATCATAAAATTGTCTAATATCTTCATTTTTTCCACAGACAAAGCTATTACCCTCGAAAACTAAAACTTTTGAAATAGGAAAAGAGCCTTTAATCACATTCTTTACCATTTGCAATCATAAAATAGTTTAATATCTTCATTTTTTCAACATACCTAGCTATTACCCTCGAAAACTAAAACTTTTGAAATAGGAAAAGAGCCTTTAATCACATTCTTTACCATGTGCAATCATAAAATTGTCTAATATGTTCATTTTTTCAACAGAAGTAGCTATTACCCTCGAAAACTAAAACTTTTGACATAGGAAAAGAGCCTTTAATCACATTCTTTACCATTTGCAATCATAAAAAAGTCTAATATCTTCATTTTTTTCAACATACGTAGCTATTACCCTCGAAAACTAAAACTTTTGACATAGGAAAAGAGCCTTTAATCACATTCTTTACCATTTGCAATCATAAAATAGTCTAATATCTTCATTTTTTCAACATACGTAGCTATTACCCTCGAAAACTAAAACTTTTGAAATAGGAAAAGAGCCTTTAATCACATTCTTCACCATGTGCAATCATAAAATTGTCTAATATCTTCATTTTTTCCACAGACAAAGCTATTACCCTCGAAAACTAAAACTTTTGAAATAGGAAAAGAGCCTTTAATTACATTCTTTACCATTTGCAATCATAAAATAGTCTAATGTCTTCATTTTTTCAACATACTTAGCTATTATCCTCGAAAACTAAAACTTTTAAAATAGGAAAAGAGCCTTTAATCACATTCTTTACCATTTGCAATCATAAAATAGTCTAATATCTTCATTTTTTCAACATACGTAGCTATTACCCTCGAAAACCAAACCTTTTGACATAGGAAAAGAGCCTTTAAGCACATTCTTTACCATGTGCAATCATAAAATAGTCTAATATCTTCATTTTTTCAACATACGTAGCTATTACCCTCGAAAACTAAAACTTTTGACATAGGAAAAGATCCTTTAATCGCATTCTTTACCATGTGCAATCATAAAATTGTCTAATATCTTCATTTTTTCCACAGACAAAGCTCTTACCCTCGAAAACTAAAACTTTTGAAATAGGAAAAGAGCCTTTAATCACATTCTTTACCATTTGCAATTATAAAATAGTCTAACATCTTCATTTTTTCAACATACGTAGCTATTACCCTCGAAAACTAAAACTTTTGACATAGGAAAAGAGCCTTTAATCACATTCTTTACCATGTGCAATCATAAAATTGTCTAATATCTTCATTTTTTCCACAGACAAAGCTATTACCCTCGAAAACTAAAACTTTTGAAATAGGAAAAGAGCCTTTAATCACATTCTTTACCATTTGCAATCATAAAATTGTCTAATATCTTCATTTTTTCAACATACGTAGCTATTACCCTCGAAAACTAAAACTTTTGAAATAAGAAAAGAGCCTTTAATCACATTCTTTACCATTTGCAATCATAAAATAGTCTAATATCTTCATTTTTTCAACATACGTAGCTATTACCCTCGAAAACTAAAACTTGAAATAGGAAAAGAGCCTTTAATCACATTCTTTGCCATGTGCAATCATAAAATAGTCTAATATCTTCATTTTTTCAACATACGTAGCTATTACCCTCGAAAACTAAAACTTTTGACATTGGAAAAGAGCCTTTAATCACATTCTTTACCATGTGCAATCATAAAATAGTCTAAAATCTTCATTTTTTCCACAGACATAGTTATTACCCTCGAAAACTAAAACTTTTGAAATAGGAAAAGAGCCTTTAATCACATTCTTTACCATTTGCAATCATAAAATAGTCTAATATCTTCATTTTTTCATCATACGTAGCTATTACCCTCGAAAACTAAAATTTTTGAAATAGGAAAAGAGCCTTTAATCACATTCTTTACCATTTGAAATCATAAAATAGTCTAATATCTTCATTTTTTCAACATAGGTAGCGTTTACCCTCGAAAACTAAAACTTTTGAAATAGGAAAAGAGCCTTTTAATCACATTCTTTTCCATGTGCAATCATAAAATTGTCTAATATCTTCATTTTTTCCACAGACGAAGCTCTTACCCTCGAAAACTAAAACTTTTAAAATAGGAAGAGAGCCTTTAATCACATTCTTTACCATTTGCAATCATAAAATAGTCTAATATCTTCATTTTTTCAACATACGTAGCTCTTACCGCCGAAAACTAAATTTTTTGATATAGGAAAAGAGCCATTACTCACATTCTTTACCATGTGCAATCATAAAATAGTCTTATATCTTCATTTTTTCAACATACGTAGCTATTACCCTCGAAAACTAAAACTTTTGAAATAGGAAAAAGAGCCTTTAATCACATTCTTCACCATGTGCAATCATAAAATTGTCTAATATCTTCATTTTTTCCACAGACAAAGCTATTACCCTCGAAAACTAAAACTTTTGAAATAGGAAAAGAGCCTTTAATCACATTCTTTACCATTTGCAATCATAAAATAGTCTAATGTCTTCATTTTTTCAACATACTTAGCTATTATCCTCGAAAACTAAAACTTTTAAAATAGGAAAAGAGCCTTTAATCACATTCTTTACCATTTGCAATCATAAAATAGTCTAATATCTTCATTTTTTCAACATACGTAGCTATTACCCTCGAAAACCAAAACTTTTGACATAGGAAAAGAGCCTTTAAGCACATTCTTTACCATGTGCAATCATAAAATAGTCTAATATCTTCATTTTTTCAACATACGTAGCTATTACCCTCGAAAACTAAAACTTTTGACATAGCAAAAGATCCTTTAATCGCATTCTTTACCATGTGCAATCATAAAATTGTCTAATATCTTCATTTTTTCCACAGACAAAGCTCTTACCCTCGAAAACTAAAACTTTTGAAATAGAAAAAGAGCCTTTAATCACATTCTTTACCATTTGCAATCATAAAATAGTCTAATATCTTCATTTTTTCAACATACGTAGCTATTACCCTCGAAAACTAAAACTTTTGACATAGGAAAAGAGCCTTTAATCACATTCTTTACCATTTGCAATCATAAAATTATCTAATATTTTCATTTTTTCAACATACGTAGCTATTACCCTGGAAAACTAAAACTTTTGGCATAGGAAAAGAGCCTTTAATCACATTCTTTACCATGTGCAATCATAAAATTGTCTAATATCTTCATTTTTTCCACAGACAAAGCTATTACCCTCGCAAACTAAAACTTTCGAAATAGGAAAAGAGCCTTTAATCACATTCTTTGCCATTTGCAATCATAAAATAGTCTAATATCTTCCTTTTTTCAACATACGTAGCTATTACCCTCGAAAACTAAAACTTTTGAAATAGGAAAAGTGCCTTTAATCACATCCTTTACCATTTGCAATCATAAAATAGTCTAATATCTTCTTTTTTTCAACATACGTAGCTATTACCCTTGAAAACTAAAACTTTTGACATAAGAAAAGAGCCTTTAAGCACATTCTTTACAATGTGCAATCATAAAATAGTATAATATCTTCATTTTTTCAACATACGTAGCTATTACCCTCGAAAACTAAAACTTTTGACATAGGATTTGAGCCTTTAATCACATTCTTTACCATGTGCAATCATAAAATTGTCTAATATCTTCATTTTTTCAACATACGTAGCTATTACCCTCGAAAACTAAAACTTTTGAAATAGGAAAAGAGCCTTTAATCACATTCTTTACCATGTGCAATCATAAAATTGTCTAATATCTTCATTTTTTCCGCAGACATAGCTATTACCCTCGAAATCTAAAACTTTTGAAATATGAAAAGAGCCATTAATCACATTCTTTACCATTTGCAATCATAAAATAGTCTAATATCTTCATTTTTTCAACATACGTAGCTCTTACCCCCGAAAACTAAAACTTTTGAAATAGGAAAAGAGCCTTTAATCACATTCTTTACCATTTGCAATCATAAAATAGTCTAATATCTTCATTTTTTCAACATACATAGCTATTACCCTCGAAAACTAAAACTTTTGACATAGGAAAAGAGCCTTTAATCACATTCTTTACCATTTGCAATCATAAAATAGTCTAATATCTTCATTTTTTCAACATACGTAGCTATTATCCTCGAAAACTAAAACTTTTGAAATAGGAAAAGAGCCTTTAATCACATTCTTTACCATGTGCAATCATAAAACAGTCTAATATCTTCATTTTTTCAACATACGTAGCTATTACCCTCGAAAACTAAAACTTTTGACATAGGAAAAGAGCCTTTAATCACATTCTTTACCATGTGCAATCATAAAATAGTCTAAAATCTTCATTTTTTCCACAGACATAGCTATTACCCTCGAAAACTAAAACTTTTGAAATAGGAAAAGAGCCTTTAATCACATTCTTTACCATTTGCAATCATAAAATAGTCTAATATCTTCATTTTTTCAACATACGTAGCTATTACCCTCGAAAACTAAAACTTTTGAAATAGGAAAAGAGCCTTTACTCACATTCTTTACCATGTGCAATCATAAAATAGTCTAATATCTCCATTTTTTCAACATACGTAGCTATTACCCTCGAAAACTAAAACTTTTGAAATAGGAAAAGAGCCTTTAATCACATTCTTTACCATGTGCAATCATAAAAGAGTCTAATATCTTCATTTTTTCAACATACGTAGCTATTACCCTCGAAAACTAAAACTTTTGAAATAGGAAAAGAGCCTTTAATCACATTCTTTACCATTTGCAATCATAAAATAGTCTAATATCTTCATTTTTTCAACATAGGTAGCTATTACCCTCGAAAACTAAAACGTTTGACATAGGAAAAGAGCCTTTAATCACATTCTTTTCCATGTGCAATCATAAAATTGTCTAATATCTTCATTTTTTCCACAGACGAAGCTCTTACCCTCGAAAACTAAAACTTTTAAAATAGGAAGAGAGCCTTTAATCACATTCTTTACCATTTGCAATCATAAAATAGTCTAATATCTTCATTTTTTCAACATACGTAGCTATTACCCTCGAAAACTAAAACTTTTGAAATAGGAAAAGAGCCTTTACTCACATTCTTTACCATGTGCAATCATAAAATAGTCTAATATCTTCATTTTTTCAACATACGTAGCTATTACCCTCGAAAACTAAAACTTTTGAAATAGGAAAAGAGCCTTTAATCACATTCTTTACCATGTGCAATCATAAAATAGTCTAATATCTTCATTTTTTCAACAGACGTAGCTATTACCCTCGAAAACTAAAACTTTTGAAATAGGAAAAGAGCCTATAATCACATTCTTTACCTTTTGCAATCATAAAATAGTCTAATAACTTCATTTTTGCAACATACGTAGCTATTACCCTCGAAAACTAAAACTTTTGACATAGGAAAAGAGCCTTTAATCACATTCTTTACCATTTGCAATTATAAAATAGTCTAACATCTTCATTTTTTCGACATACGTAGCTATTACCCTTGAAAACTAAAACTTTTGACATAGGAAAAGAGCCTTTAATCACATTCTTTACCATGTGCAATCATAAAATTGTCTAATATCTTCATTTTTTCCACAGACAAAGCTATTACCCTCGAAAACTAAAACTTGAAATAGGAAAAGAGCCTTTAATCACATTCTTTACCATGTGCAATCATAAAATAGTCTAATATCTTCATTTTTTCAACATACGTAGCTATTACCCTCGAAAACTAAAACTTTTGACATTGGAAAAGAGCCTTTAATCACATTCTTTACCATGTGCAATCATAAAATAGTCTAAAATCTTCATTTTTTCTACAGACATAGCTATTACCCTCGAAAACTAAACTTTTGAAATAGGAAAAGAGCCTTTAATCACATTCTTTACCATTTGCAATCATAAAATAGTCTAATATCTTCATTTTTTCATCATACGTAGCTATTACCCTCGAAAACTAAAACTTTTGAAATAGGAAAAGAGCCTTTAATCACATTCTTTACCATTTGCAATCATAAAATAGTCTAATATCTTCATTTTTTCAACATACGTAGCTATTACCCTCGAAAACTAAAGCTTTTGACACAGGAAAAGAGGCTTTAAGCACATTCTTTACCATGTGCAATCATAAAATGGTCTAATATCTTCATTTTTTCAACATACGTAGCTATTACCATGTAAAAACTAAAACTTTTGACATAGGAAAAGAGCCTTTAATCACATTCTTTACCATTTGCAATCATAAAATAGTCTAATATCTTCATTTTGTCAACATACGTAGCTATTACCCTCGAAAACTAAAACTTTTGAAATAGGAAAAGAGCCTTTACTCACATTCTTTACCATGTGCAATCATAAAATAGTCTAATATCTTCATTTTTTCAACATACGTAGCTATTACCCTCGAAAACTAAACCTTTTGAAATAGGAAAAGAGCCTTTAATCACATTCTTTACCATGTGCAATCATAAAATAGTCTAATATCTTCATTTTTTCAACATACGTAGCTATTACCCTCGAAAACTAAAACTTTTGAAATAGGAAAAGAGCCTTTAATCACATTCTTTACCATTTGCAATCATAAAATAGTCTAATATCTTCATTTTTTCAACATAGGTAGCTATTACCCTCGAAAACTAAAACGTTTGACATAGGAAAAGAGCCTTTAATCACATTCTTTACCATTTTCAATCATAAAATTGTCTAATATCTTCATTTTTTCAACATACGTAGCTATTACCCTCGAAAACTAAAACTTTTGACATAGGAAAAGAGCCTTGATGTGCAATCATAAAATTGTCTAATATCTTCATTTTTTCCACAGAAAAAGCTATTATCCTCGAAAACTAAAACTTTTGAAATAGGAAAAGAGCCTTTAATCACATTCTTTACCATTTGCAATCATAAAATTGTCTAATATCTTCATTTTTTCAACATACGTAGCTATTACCCTCGAAAACTAAAACTTTTGAAATAGGAAAAGAGCCTTTAATCACATTCTTTACCATTTGCAATCATAAAATAGTCTAATATCTTCATTTTTTCAACATACGTAGCTATTACCCTCGAAAACTAAAACTTGAAATAGGAAAAGAGCCTTTAATCACATTCTTTGCCATATGCAATCATAAAATAGTCTAATATCTTCATTTTTTCAACATACGTAGCTATTACCCTCGAAAACTAAAACTTTTGACATTGGAAAAGAGCCTTTAATCACATTCTTTACCATGTGCAATCATAAAATAGTCTAAAATCTTCATTTTTTCCACAGACATAGCTATTACCCTCGAAAACTAAAACTTTTGAAATAGGAAAAGAGCCTTTAATCACATTCTTTACCATTTGCAATCATAAAATAGTCTAATATCTTCATTTTTTCATCATACGTAGCTATTACCCTCGAAAACTAAAATTTTTGAAATAGGAAAAGAGCCTTTAATCACATTCTTTACCATTTGAAATCATAAAATAGTCTAATATCTTCATTTTTTCAACATAGGTAGCTATTACCCTCGAAAACTAAAACTTTTGAAATAGGAAAAGAGCCTTTAATCACATTCTTTTCCATGTGCAATCATAAAATTGTCTAATATCTTCATTTTTTCCACAGACGAAGCTCTTACCCTCGAAAACTAAAACTTTTAAAATAGGAAGAGAGCCTTTAATCACATTCTTTACCATTTGCATTCATAAAATAGTCTAATATCTTCATTTTTTCAACATACGTAGCTCTTACCGCCGAAAACTAAATTTTTTGATATAGGAAAAGAGCCATTACTCACATTCTTTACCATGTGCAATCATAAAATAGTCTTATATCTTCATTTTTTCAACATACGTAGCTATTGCCCTCGAAAACTAAAACTTTTGAAATATGAAAAGAGCCTTTAATCACATTCTTTACCATGTGCAATCATAAAATAGTCTAATATCTTCATTTTTTCAACATAAGTAGCAATTACCCTCGAAAACTAAAACTTTTGACATAGAAAAAGATCCTTTAATCACATTGTTTACCATTTGCAATTATAAAATAGTCTAACATCTTCATTTTTCAATATACGTAGCTATTACCCTCGAAAACTAAAACTTTTGACATAGGAAAAGAGCCTTTAATCACATTCTTTACCATGTGCAATCATAAAATTGTCTAATATCTTCATTTTTTCCACAGACAAAGCTATTACCCTCGAAAACTAAAACTTTTGAAATAGGAAAAGAGCCTTTAATCACATTCTTTACCATTTGCAATCATAAAATAGTCTAATATCTTCATTTTTTCAACATACGTAGCTATTACCCTCGAAAACTAAAACTTTTGAAATAGGAAAAGAGCCTTTAATCACATTCTTTACCATGTGCAATCATAAAATTGTCTAATATGTTCATTTTTTCAACAGAAGTAGCTATTACCCTCGAAAACTAAAACTTTTGACATAGGAAAAGAGCCTTTAATCACATTCTTTACCATTTGCAATCATAAAAAAGTCTAATATCTTTATTTTTTTCAACATACGTAGCTATTACCCTCGAAAACTAAAACTTTTGACATAGGAACAGAGCCTTTAATCACATTCTTTACCATTTGCAATCATAAAATAGTCTAATATCTTCATTTTTTCAACATACGTAGCTATTACCCTCGAAAACTAAAACTTTTGAAATAGGAAAAGAGCCTTTAATCACATTCTTCACCATGTGCAATCATAAAATTGTCTAATATCTTCATTTTTTCCACAGACAAAGCTATTACCCTCGAAAACTAAAACTTTTGAAATAGGAAAAGAGCCTTTAATCACATTCTTTACCATTTGCAATCATAAAATAGTCTAATGTCTTCATTTTTTCAACATACTTAGCTATTATCCTCGAAAACTAAAACTTTTAAAATAGGAAAAGAGCTTTTAATCACATTCTTTACCATTTGCAATCATAAAATAGTCTAATATCTTCATTTTTTCAACAAACGTAGCTATTACCCTCGAAAACCAAAACTTTTGACATAGGAAAAGAGCCTTTAAGCACATTCTTTACCATGTGCAATCATAAAATAGTCTAATATCTTCATTTTTTCAACATACGTAGCTATTACCCTCGAAAACTAAAACTTTTGACATAGCAAAAGATCCTTTAATCGCATTCTTTACCATGTGCAATCATAAAATTGTCTAATATCTTCATTTTTTTCCACAGACAAAGCTCTTACCCTCGAAAACTAAAACTTTTGACATAAGAAAAGAGCCTTTAATCACATTCTTTACCATTTGCAATCATAAAATTATCTAATATTTTCATTTTTTCAACATACGTAGCTATTACCCTGGAAAACTAAAACTTTTGGCATAGGAAAAGAGCCTTTAATCACATTCTTTACCATTTGCAACCATAAAATAGTCTAATATCTTCATTTTTTCAACATACGTAGCTATTACCCTCGAAAACTAAAACTTTTGACATAGGAAAAGAGCCTTTAATCACATTCTTTACCATTTGCAATCATAAAATTATCTAATATTTTCATTTTTTCAACATACGTAGCTATTACCCTGGAAAACTAAAACTTTTGGCATAGGAAAAGAGCCTTTAATCACATGCTTTACCATGTGCAATCATAAAATTGTCTAATATCTTCATTTTTTCCACAGACAAAGCTATTACCCTCGAAAACTAAAACTTTCGAAATAGGAAAAGAGCCTTTAATCACATTCTTTGCCATTTGCAATCATAAAATAGTCTAATATCTTCCTTTTTTCAACATACGTAGCTATTACCCTCGAAAACTAAAACTTTTGAAATAGGAAAAGAGCCTTTAATCACATCCTTTACCATTTGCAATCATAAAATTGTCTAATATCTTCTTTTTTTCAACATACGTAGCTATTACCCTTGAAAACTAAAACTTTTGACATAAGAAAAGAGCCTTTAAGCACATTCTTTACAATGTGCAATCATAAAATAGTATAATATCTTCATTTTTTCAACATACGTAGCTATTACCCTCGAAAACTAAAACTTTTGACATAGGATTTTAGCCTTTAATCACATTCTTTACCATGTGCAATCATAAAATTGTCTAATATCTTCATTTTTTCAACATACGTAGCTATTACCCTCGAAAACTAAAACTTTTGAAATAGGAAAAGAGCCTTTAATCACATTCTTTACCATATGCAATCATAAAATTGTCTAATATCTTCATTTTTTCCACAGACATAGCTATTACCCTCGAAAACTAAAACTTTTGAAATAGGAAAAGAGCCTTTAATCGCATTCTTTACCATTCGCAATCATAAAATAGTCTAATATCTTCATTTTTTCAAGATACGTAGCTCTTACCCCCGAAAACTAAAACTTTTGAAATAGGAAAAGAGCCTTTAATCACATTCTTTACCATTTGCAATCATAAAATAGTCTAATATCTTCATTTTTTCAACATACATAGCTATTACCCTCGAAAACTAAAACTTTTGACATAGGAAAAGAGCCTTTAATCACATTCTTTACCATGTGGAATCATAAAATTGTCTAATATCTTCATTTTTTCAACATATGTAGCTATTACCCTCGAAAACTAAAACTTTTGACATAGGAAAAGAGCCTTTAATAACATTCTTTACCATGTGCAATCATAAAATAGTCTAATATCTTCATTTTTTCTACAGACAAAGCTATTACCCTCGAAAACTAAAACTTTCGACATAGGAAAAGAGCCTTTAATCACATTCTTTACCATTTGCAATCATAAAATAGTCTAATATCTTCATTTTTTCAACATACGTAGCTATTACCCTCGAAAAATAAAACTTTTGAAATAGGAAAAGAGCCTTTAATCACATTCTTTAACATGTGCAATCATAAAATAGTCTAATATCTTCATTTTTTCAACATACGTAGCTATTACCCTCGAAAACTAAAACTTTTGACATTGGAAAAGAACCTTTAATCACATTCTTTACCATTTGCAATCATAAAATAGTCTAATATCTTCATTTTTTCAACATACGTAGCTATTACCCTCGAAAACTAAAACTTTTGAAATAGGAAAAGAGACTTTAATCACATTCTTTACCATGTGCAATCATAAAATAGTCTAATATCTTCATTTTTTCAACATACGTAGCTATTACCCTCAAAAACTAAAACTTTCGAAATAGGAAAGGAGCCTTTAATCACATTCTTTACCATGTGCAATCATAAAATTGTCTAATATCTTCATTTTTTCAACATACGTAGCTATTATCCTCGAAAACTAAAACTTTTGAAATAGGAAAAGAGCCTTTAATCACATTCTTTACCATTTGCAATCATAAAATAGTCTAATATCTTCATTTTTTCAACATACGTAGCTATTACCCTCGAAAACTAAAACTTTTGACATAGAAAAAGAGCCTTTAATCACATTCTTTACCATGTGCAGTCATAAAATAGTCTAATATCTTCATTTTTCCACAGACAAAGCCATTACCCTCAAAAACTAAAACTTTTGAAATAGGAAAAGAGCCTTTAATCACATTCGTTACCATTTGCAATCATAAAATAGACTAATATCTTCATTTTTTCAACATACGTAGCTATTACCCTCGAAAACTAAAACTTTTGACATAGGAAAAGAGCCTTTAATCACATTCTTTACCATGTGCAATCATAAAATAGTCTAATATCTTCATTTTTTCAACATGCTTAGCTATTACCCTCGAAAACTAAAACTTTTGAAATAGGAAAAGAGCCTTTAATCACATTCTTTACCATGTGCAATCATAAAATTGTCTAATATCTTCATTTTTTCCACAGACAAAGCTCTTACCCTCGAAAACTAAAACTTTTAAAATAGGAAAAGAGCCTTTAATGACATTCTTTACCATTTGCAATCATAAAATAGTCTAATATCTTCATTTTTCCACAGACAAAGCCATTACCCTCGAAAACTAAAACTTTTGAAATAGGAAAAGAGCCTTTAATCACATTCGTTACCATTTGCAATCATAAAATAGACTAATATCTTCATTTTTTCAACATACGTAGCTATTATCCTCGAAAACTAAAACTTTTGACATAGGAAAAGAGCCTTTAATCACATTCTTTACCATGTGCAATCATAAAATAGTCTAATATCTTCATTTTTTCAACATACGTACCTATTACCTTCGAACATTAAAACTTTTGAAATAGGAAAAGAGCCTTTAATCACATTCTTTACCATTTGCAATCATAAAATAGTCTAATATCTTCATTTTTTCAACATACGTAGCTATTACCCTCGAAAACTAAAACTTTTGAAATAGGAAAAGAGCCTTTAATCACATTCTTTACCATGTGCAATCATAAAATTGTCTAATATCTTCATTTTTTCCACAGACAAAGCTCTTACCTTCGAAAACTAAAACTTTTGAAATAGGAAAAGAGCTTTTAATCACATTCTTTACCATTTGCAATCATAAAATAGTCTAATATCTTCATTTTTTCAACATACGTAGCTACTACCCTCGAAAACTAAAACTTTCGAAATAGGAAAAGAGCCTTTAATCACATTCTTTACCATTTGCAATCATAAAATAGTCTAATATCTTCATTTTTTCAACATACCTAGCTATTACCCTTGAAAACTAAAACTTTTGAAATAGGAAAACAGCCTTTACTCACATTCTTTACCATGTGCAATCATAAAATAGTCTAGTATCTTCATTTTTTCAACATACGTAGCTATTACCCTCGAAAACTAAAACTTTTGAAATAGGAAAATAGCCTTTAATCACATTCTTTACCATGTGCAATCATAAAATAGTCTAATATCTTCATTTTTTCAACATACGTAGCTATTACCCTCGAAAACTAAAACTTTTGAAATAGGAAAAGAGCCTTTAATTACATTCTTTACCATTTGCAATCATAAAATATTCTAATATCTTCATTTTTTCAACATACGTAGCTATTACCCTCGAAAACTAAAACTTTTGACATAGGAAAAGAGCCATTAATCACATTCTTTACCATGTGCAATCATAAAATAGTCTAAAATCTTCATTTTTTCCAGAGACATAGCTATTACCCTCGAAAACTAAAACTTTTGAAATAGGAAAAGAGCCTTTAATCACATTCTTTACCATTTGCAATCATAAAATAGTCTAATATCTTCATTTTTTCATCATACTTAGCTATTACCCTACAAAACTAAAACTTTTGAAAAAGGAACAGAGCCTTTAATCACATTCTTTACCATTTGCAATCATAAAATAGTCTAATATCTTCATTTTTTCAACATAGGTAGCTATTACCCTCGAAAACTAAAACTTTAGAAATAAGAAAAGAGCCAATAATCACATTCTTTACCATTTGCAATCATAAAATAGTCTAATATCTTCATTTTTTCAACATACGTAGCTATTACCCTCGAAAACTAAAACTTTTGAAATAGGAAAAGAGCCTTTACTCACATTCTTTACCATGTGCAATCATAAAATAGTCTAATATCTTCATTTTTTCAACATACGTAGCTATTACCCTCGAAAACTAAAACTTTTGAAATAGGAAAAGAGCCTTTAATCACATTCTTTACCATGTGCAATCATAAAATAGTCTAATATCTTCATTTTTTCAACAGACGTAGCTATTACCCTCGAAAACTAAAACTTTTGAAATAGGAAAAGAGCCTATAATCACATTCTTTACCTTTTGCAATCATAAAATAGTCTAATATCTTCATTTTTTCAACATACGTAGCTATTACCCTCGAAAACTAAAACTTTTGAAATAGGAAAAGAGCCTTTAATCACATTCTTTATCATTTGCAATCATAAAATAGTCTAATATCTTCATTTTTTCAACATACGTAGCTATTACCCTCAAAAACTAAAACTTTTGAAATAGGAAAAGAGCCTTTAATCACATTCTTTACCATGTGCAATCATAAAATAGTCTAACATCTTCATTTTTTCAACATACGTAGCTATTACCCTCGAAAACTAAAACTTTTGAAATAGGAAAAGAGCCTTTAATCACATTCTTTACCATTTGCAATCATAAAATAGTCTAATATCTTCATTTTTTCAACATACGTAGCTATTACCCTCGAAAACTAAAACTTTTGACATAGGAAAAGAGCCTTTAATCACATTCTTTACCATTTGCAATCATAAAACAGTCTAAAATCTTCATTTTTTCAACATACGTAGCTATTACCCTCGAAAACTAAAACTTTTGAAATAGGAAAAGAGCGTTTAATCACATTCTTTACCATGTGTAATCATAAAATTGTCTAATATCTTCATTTTTCCCACAGACAAAGCTATTACCCTCGAAAACTAAAACTTTTGAAATAGGAAAAGAGCCTTTAATCACATTCTTTACCATTTGCAATCATAAAATTGTCTAATATCTTCATTTTTTCAATATACGTAGCTATTACCCTCGAAAACTAAAACTTTTGAAATAGGAAAAGAGCCTTTAATCACATTCTTTACCATGTGCAATCATAAAATAGTCTAATATCTTCATTTTTTCCACAGACATAGCTATTACCCTCGAAAACTAAAACTTTTGAAATAGGAAAAGAGCCTTTAATCACATTCTTTACCATTTGCAATCATAAAATAGTCTAATATCTTCATTTTCTCAACATACGTAGCTATTACCCACAAAAACTAAAACTTTTGAAATAGGAAAAGAGCCTTTAATCACATTCTTTACCATTTCCAATCATAAAATAGTCTAATATCTTCATTTTTTCAACATACGTAGCTATTACCCTCGAAAACTAAAACTTTTGACATAGGAAAAGAGCCTTTAATTACATTCTTTACCATTTGCAATCATAAAATAGTCTAAAATCTTCATTTTTTCAACATACGTAGCTATTACCCTTGAAAACTAAAACTTTTGAAATAGGAAAAGAGCGTTTAATCACATTCTCTACCATGTGTAATCATAAAATTGTCTAATATCTTCATTTTTTCCACAGACAAAGCTATTACCCTCGAAAAGTAAAACTTTTGAAATAGGAAAAGAGCCTTTAATCACATTTTTTACCATGTGCAATCATAAAATTGTCTAATATCTTCATTTTTTCCAAAGACAAAGCTATTACCCTCGAAAACTAAAACTTTTGACATAGGAAAAGAGCCTTTAATCAAATTCTTTACCATTTGCAATCATAACATAGTCTAATATCTTCATTTTTTCAACATACGTAGCTATTACCCTCGAAAACTAAAACTTTTGAAATAGGAAAAGAGCCTTTAATCACATTCTTTACCATTTGCAATCATAAAATAGTCTAATATCTTCATTTTTTCAACATAGGTAGCTATTACCCTCGAAAACTAAAACTTTTGAAATAGGAAAAAAGCCTTTAATCACATTCTTTACCATTTGCAATCATAAAATTGTCTAATATCTTCATTTTTTCCACAGACAAAGCTATTACCCTCGAAAACTAAAACTTTTGAAATAGGAAAAGAGCCTTTAATCACATTCTTTACCATTTGCAATCATAAAATTGTCTAATATCTTCATTTTTTCCACAGACAAAGCTATTACCCTCGAAAACTAAAACTTTTGAAATAGGAAAAGCGTGCAATATTTCAAAAGTTTTAAAAGTAAGTTTGAAACTTTTTTTCAACATACGTAGCTATTATCCTCGAAAACTAAAACTTTTGAAATGGGAAAAGAGCCTTTAATCACATTCTTTACCATGTGCAATCATAAAATAGTCTAATATCTTCATTTTTTCAACATACGTAGCTATTACCCTCGAAAACTAAAACTTTTGAAATAGGAAAAGAGCCTTTAATCACATTCTTTACCATTTGCAATCATAAAATAGTCTAATATCTTCATTTTTTCAACATACGTAGCTATTACCCTCGAAAACTAAAACTTTTGACATAGGAAAAGAGCCTTTAATCACATTCTTTACCATGTGCAATCATAAAATAGTCTAAAATCTTCATTTTTTCCACAGACATAGCTATTACCCTCGAAAACTAAAACTTTTGAAATGGGAAAAGAGCCTTTAATCACATTCTTTACCATTTGCAATCATAAAATAGTCTAATATCTTCATTTTTTCATCATACGTAGCTATTACCCTACAAAACTAAAACTTTTGAAATAGGAACAGAGCCTTTAATCACATTCTACTACTTCTATGAGTCTTTTTAGTAAAATATTGTAGTACTATTTCTATGAGTCATATGCAAGAATATAATATCGGTAGAAATAGACAATAATATCGGCCACTGCGCGTCTTTTCTAAAATGACGTCTTGCATATGACTCATAGAAATAGTAGATAGACTAGCTAATCAAACTTTCACTGCTGAATCTATTAAAAGTTTTAATAGATTCAAAACTTTTAATTCTTAAAGATTCAAAACTTTTAATAGATTCAGCAAGTTTGATAAGTTTCTAAGAATACTTAGAGTAGATAGATAGAATAGAATAGATAGAGATAATAAGTTTTCTATGAGTCATATGCAAGACGTCATTTTAGAATCTATTAAAACTTTTAATAGATTCAGCAGTGAAAGTTTGATTCTAGCTAGTCTATCTACTATTTCTATGAGTCATATGCAAGACGTCATTTTAGAAATCTATTTGAATCTAGAATCAAACTTTCACTGCTGAATCTATTAAATCTATTTGAATATCGGCCACCTAGAGGCCTAGAGGAAAATATTTTGCACAAGGCCGCAAGCCTTCACTAGAAACAGAGAAAGTTTGATTCTAGCTAGTCTATCTACTATTTCTATGAGTCATATAGAAGACGTCATTCGCTGTATCCTTTTCATCTTTTCATCTAATTGATTTTAAAAACTTACTATTGATTCTAGACCAGCTAGAATCGATAGTAGATATTATATTCTAGAGTTCTAGAATATCTATTAAATCTATTTGAATATCGGCAACCTAGAAAGTAGAAAGTTTATGTTTTTATATTATTGTTAATAAACTTCAATAAAACAAAATTGATTCTAGCTAGTCTATCTACTATTGATTCTAGCTGGTCTAGAATCAATAGTAAGTTTTTAAAATCAATTAGAATACAAGAAAGTTTGATTCTAGCTAGTCTATCTACTATTTCTATGAGTCTTTGTAGTAAAATATTGTAGTACTATTTCTATGAGTCATATGCAAGAATATAATATCGGTAGAAATAGACAATAATATCGGCCACTGCGCGTCTTTTCTAAAATGACGTCTTGCATATGACTCATAGAAATAGTAGATAGACTAGCTAGAATCAAACTTTCACTGCTGAATCTATTAAAAGTTTTAATAGATTCAAAACTTTTAATTCTTAAAGATTCAAAACTTTTAATAGATTCAGCAAGTTTGATAACTTTCTAAGAATACTTAGAGTAGATAGATAGAATAGAATAGATAGAGATAATAAGTTTTCTATGAGTCATATGCAAGACGTCATTTTAGAATCTATTAAAACTTTTAATAGATTCAGCAGTGAAAGTTTGATTCTAGCTAGTCTATCTACTATTTCTATGAGTCATATGCAAGACGTCATTTTAGAAATCTATTTGAATCTAGAGTCAAACTTTCACTGCTAAATCTATTAAATCTATTTGAATATCGCCCACCTAGAGGCCTAGAGGAAAATATTTTGCACAAGGCCGCAAGCCTTCACTAGAAACAGAGAAAGTTTGATTCTAGCTAGTCTATCTACTATTTCTATGAGTCTATGTAGTAAAATATTGTAGTACTATTTCTATGAGTCATATGCAAGAATATAATATTGGTAGAAATAGACAATAATATCGGCCACTGCGCGTCTTTTCTAAAATGACGTCTTGCATATGACTCATAGAAATAGTAGATAGACTAGCTAGAATCAAACTTTCACTGCTGAATCTATTAAAAGTTTTAATAGATTCAAAACTTTTAATTCTTAAAGATTCAAAACTTTTAATAGATTCAGCAAGTTTGATAACTTTCTAAGAATACTTAGAGTAGATAGATAGAATAGAATAGATAGAGATAATAAGTTTTCTATGAGTCATATGCAAGACGTCATTTTAGAATCTATTAAAACTTTTAATAGATTCAGCAGTGAAAGTTTGATTCTAGCTAGTCTATCTACTATTTCTATGAGTCATATGCAAGACGTCATTTTAGAAATCTATTTGAATCTAGAGTCAAACTTTCACTGCTGAATCTATTAAATCTATTTGAATATCGGCCACCTAGAGGCCTAGAGGAAAATATTTTGCACAAGGCCGCAAGCCTTCACTAGAAACAGAGAAAATTTGATTCTAGCTAGTCTATCTACTATTTCTATGAGTCGTATGCAAGACGTCATTCGCTGTATCCTTTTCATCTTTTCATCTAATTGATTTTAAAAACTTACTATTGATTCTAGACCAGCTAGAATCAATAGTAGATATTATATTCTAGAGTTCTAGAATATCTATTAAATCTATTTGAATATCGGCCACCTAGAAAGTAAAAAGTTTATGTTTTTATATTATTGTTAATAAACTTCAATAAAACAAAATTGATTCTAGCTAGTCTATCTACTATTGATTCTAGCTGGTCTAGAATCAATAGTAAGTTTTTAAAATCAATTAGAATACAAGAAAGTTTGATTCTAGCTAGTCTATCTCCTATTTCTATGAGTCATATGCAAGACGTCATTTTAGAAAAGACGCGCAGTGGCCGATATTATTGTCTATTTAATAGACAATAATATCTTGTATATCGGAATAGTAGATAGTTTGATTCTAGGTAGTCTATCTACTATTTCTATGAGTTTTATTTGTCTATTCTACCTAGTCTATCTACTATTTCTATGAGTCATATGCAAGACGTCATTTTAGAAAAGACGCGCAGTGGCCGATATTATTGTCTATTTCTATTTCTACTCCGTTTAATATATCTATCTACTCTTGTATGCAAGACCTTTCATTTCATTCATAACATAAATAGTAGATAGACTAGCTAGAATAGACAAATAAAACTCATAGAAATAGTAGATAGACTAGCTAGAATCAAAATATTTTGCACAAGTACTTGCATATGATTCATAGAAATAGTAGATAGACTAGCTAGAATCAAACTTTCACTGCTGAATCTATTAAATCTATTTGAATATCGGCCACCTAAAGGCCTAGAGGAAAATATTTTGCACAAGGCCGCAAGCCTTCACTAGAAACAGTGAAAGTTTGATTCTAGCTAGTCTATCTACTATTTCTATGAGTCTTTGTAGTAAAATATTGTAGTACTATTTCTATGAGTCATATGCAAGAATATAATATCGGTAGAAATAGACAATAATATCGGCCACTGCGCGTCTTTTCTAAAATGACGTCTTGCATATGACTCATAGAAATAGTAGATAGACTAGCTAGAATCAAACTTCCACTGCTGAATCTATTAAAAGTTTTAATAGATTCAAAACTTTTAATTCTTAAAGATTCAAAACTTTTAATAGATTCAGCAAGTTTGATAAGTTTCTAAGAATACTTAGAGTAGATAGATAGAATAGAATAGATAGAGATAATAAGTATTCTATGATTCATATGCAAGACGTCATTTTAGAATCTATTAAAACTTTTAATAGATTCAGCAGTGAAAGTTTGATTCTAGCTAGTCTATCTACTATTTCTATGAGTTTTATTTGTCTATTCTAGCTAGTCTATCTACTATTTCTATGAGTCATATGCAAGACGTCATTTTAAAAAAGACGCGCAGTGGCCGATATTATTGTCTATTTCTATTTCTACTCCGTTTAATAAATCTATCTACTCTTGTATGCAAGACTTTTCATTTCATTCATAACATAAATAGTAGATAGACTAGCTAGAATAGACAAATAAAACTCATAGAAATAGTAGATAGACTAGCTAAAATCAAAATATTTTGCACAAGGACTTGCATATGACTCATAGAAATAGTAGATAGACTAGTTAGAATCAAACTTTCACTGCTGAATCTATTAAATCTATTTGAATATCGGCCACCTAGAGGCCTAGAGGAAAATATTTTGCACAAGGCCGCAAGCCTTCACTAGAAACAGTGAAAGTTTGATTCTAGCTAGTCTATCTACTATTTCTATGAGTCTTTGTAGTAACATATTGTAGTACTATTTCTATGAGTCATATGCAAGAATATAATATCGGTAGAAATAGACAATAATATCGGCCACTGCGCGTCTTTTCTAAAATGACGTCTTGCATATGACTCATAGAAATAGTAGATAGACTAGCTAGAATCAAACTTTATCTGCTGAATCTATTAAAATTTTTAATAGATTCAAAACTTTTAATTCTTAAAGATTCAAAACTTTTAATAGATTCAGCAAGTTTGATAAGTTTTTAAGAATACTTAGAGTAGATAGATAGAATAGAATAGATAGAGATAGTAAGTTTTCTATGAGTCATATGCAAGACGTCATTTTAGAATCTATTAAAACTTTTAATAGATTCAGCAGTGAAATTTTGATTCTAGCTAGTCTATCTACTATTTCTATGAGTCATATGCAAGACGTCATTTTAGAAATCTATTTGAATCTAGAATCAAACTTTCACTGCCGAATCTATTAAATCTATTTGAATATCGGCCACCTAGAGGCCTAGAGGAAAATATTTTGCACAAGGCCGCAAGCCTTCACTAGAAACGGAGAAAGTTTGATTCTAGCTAGTCTATCTACTATTTCTATGAGTAATATGCAAGACGTCATTCGCTGTATCCTTTTCATCTTTTCATCTAATTGATTTTAAAAACTTACTATTGATTCTAGACCAGCTAGAATCAATAGTAGATATTATATTCTAGAGTTCTAGAATATCTATTAAATCTATTTGAATATCGGCCACCTAGAAAGTAGAAAGTTTATGTTTTTATATTATTGTTAATAAACTTCAATAAAACAAAATTGATTCTAGCTAGTCTATCTGATATTGATTCTAGCTGGTCTAGAATCAATAGTAAGTTTTTAAAATCAATTAGAATACAAGAAAGTTTGATTCTAGCTAGTCTATCTACTATTTCTATGAGTCATATGCAAGACGTCATTTTAGAAAAGACGCGCAGTGGCCGATATTATTGTCTATTTAATAGACAATAATATCTTGTATATTGGAATAGTAGATAGTTTGATTCTAGCTAGTCTATCTACTATTTCTATGAGTCATATGCAAGACGTCATTTTAGAAAAGACGCGCAGTGGCCGATATTATTGTCTGTTTCTATTTCTACTCCGTTTAATAAATCTATCTACTCTTGTATGCAAGACCTTTCAATTCATTCATAACATAAATAGTAGATAGACTAGTTAGAATAGACAAATAAAACTCATGGAAATAGTAGATAGACTAGCTAAAATCAAAATATTTTGCACAAGGACTTGCATATGACTCATAGAAATAGTAGATAGACTAGTTAGAATCAAACTTTCACTGCTGAATCTATTAAATCTATTTGAATATCGGCAACCTAGAGGCCTAGAGGAAAATATTTTGCACAAGGCCGCAAGCCTTCACTAGAAACAGTGAAAGTTTGATTCTAGCTAGTCTATCTACTATTTCTATGAGTCTTTGTAGTAAAATATTGTAGTACTATTTCTATGAGTCATATGCAAGAATATAATATCGGTAGAAATAGACAATAATATCGGCCACTGCGCGTCTTTTCTAAAATGACGTCTTGCATATGACTCATAGAAATAGTAGATAGACTAGCTAGAATCAAACTTTATCTGCTGAATCTATTAAAAGTTTTAATAGATTCAAAACTTTTAATTCTTAAAGATTCAAAACTTTTAATAGATTCAGCAAGTTTGATAAGTTTCTAAGAATACTTAGAGTAGATAGATAGAATAGAATAGATAGAGATAATAAGTTTTCTATGTGTCATATGCAAGACGTCATTTTAGAATCTATTAAAACTTTTAATAGATTCAGCAGTGAAAGTTTGATTCTAGCTAGTCTATCTACTATTTCTATGAGTCATATGCAAGACGTCATTTTAGAAATCTATTTGAATCTAGAATCAAACTTTCACTGCTGAATCTATTAAATCTATTTGAATATCGGCCACCTAGAGGCCTAGAGGAAAATATTTTGCACAAGGCCGCAAGCCTTCACTAGAAACGGAGAAAGTTTGATTCTAGCTAGTCTATCTACTATTTCTATGAGTCATATGCAAGACGTCATTCGCTGTATCCTTTTCATCTTTTCATCCAATTGATTTTAAAAACTTACTATTGATTCTAGACCAGCTAGAATCAATAGTAGATATTATATTCTAGAGTTCTAGAATATCTATTAAATCTATTTGAATATCGGCCACCTAGAAAGGAGAAAGTTTATGTTTTTATATTATTGTTAATAAACTTCAATGAAACAAAATTGATTCTAGCTAGTCTATCTACTATTGATTCTAGCTGGTCTAGAATCAATAGTAAGTTTTTAAAATCAATTAGAATACAAGAAAGTTTGATTCTAGCTAGTCTATCTACTATTTCTATGAGTCATATGCAAGACGTCATTTTAGAAAAGACGCGCAGTGGCCCATATTATTGTCTATTTCTATTTCTACTCCGTTTAATAAATCTATCTACTCTTGTATGCAAGACCTTTCATTTCATTCATAACATAAATAGTAGATAGACTAGCTAGAATAGACAAATAAAACTCATAGAAATAGTAGATAGACTAGCTAGAATCAAAATATTTTGCACAAGGACTTGCATATGACTCATAGAAGCAGTAGATAGACTAGCTAGAATCAAACTTTCACTGCTGAATCTATTAAATCTATTTGAATATCGGCCACCTAGAGGCCTAGAGGAAAATATTTTGCACAAGGCCGCAAGCCTTCACTAGAAACAGTGAAAGTTTGATTCTAGCTAGTCTATCTACTATTTCTATGAGTTTTTGTAGTAAAATATTGTAGTACTATTTCTATGAGTCATATGCAAGAATATAATATCGGTAGAAATAGACAATAATATTGGACACTGCGCGTCTTTTCTAAAATGACGTCTTGCATATGACTCATAGAAATAGTAGATAGACTAGCTAGAATCAAACTTTCACTGCTGAATCTATTAAAAGTTTTAATAGATTCAAAACTTTTAATTCTTAAAGATTCAAAACTTTTAATAGATTCAGCAAGTTTGATAAGTTTCTAAGAATACTTAGAGTAGATAGATAGAATAGAATAGATAGAGATAATAAGTTTTCTATGAGTCATATGCAAGACGTCATTTTAGAATCTATTAAAACTTTTAATAGATTCAGCAGTGAAAGTTTGATTCTAGCTAGTCTATCTACTAATTCTATGAGTCATATGCAAGACGTCATTTTATAAATCTATTTGAATCTAGAATCAAACTTTCACTGCTGAATCTATTAAATCTATTTGAATATCGGCCACCTAGAGGCCTAGAGGAAAATATTTTGCACAAGGCCGCAAGCCTTCACTAGAAACAGAGAAAGTTTGATTCTAGCTAGTCTATCTACTATTTCTATGAGTCATATGCAAGACGTCATTCGCTGTATCCTTTTCATCTTTTCATCTAATTGATTTTAAAAACTTACTATTGATTCTAGACCAGCTAGAATCAATAGTAGATATTATATTCTAGAGTTCTAGAATATCTATTAAATCGAAAATAGTGACGAAGACCACACTGCCTTTCCATAACAAACAAATACAACGTAGAGACAATAGGGAAAATTTCAAGACAGTGGAAATTATTTCTGTAGATATTTCGGCCCTATGTCCAAGGGCCGTCTTCAGCACAATACAAGAATAAGAGAGAAACTATATATATATATATAAAAGAACTTACATCAAATTGTGAGGATTAAAAACTAAATAATTAAGAACACTTTTTAAAACTTTTTTTTAAAAAATAGCCCTAGCATCCTTACTTCAACGAAGTTCAACCAGGACTGGCGAAAAGAATGAAATGAAAATATAAGCTCATTCAAACTGAAGAGAATAAAATGATTAGATGCAATTTCTTAAAGCTAATCTTGCTTGTTTAGCAGCCTGTCTCAAAGGCCTTTTCGTTGTTGGTTCAGTACCATTGTAAATCGGTTTAGTAAAATATTTTGTTAGATCATTTTTAATTAAATTTGAGTATAAACAATTTAGTGAGTATTCCCCCAAGTCCCTGTTCAAAGAAATATTTTTATTTATTTTGAGATTAATTTCGATTGATTCTCGAACCACCTGTTTTATTCCCAAATCATTACTAATGAGTGAAGAGTTTTCAAAATGTATAATGTGGGATGGATTATTAAATATATGCCAACCTAAAGCAGAATCAAAGGAGTTGTTGGAAATACTTGAAATTAAGGCCTTGTCTATGTCATTTTTATGCTGTTGTAACCGTTTATCTAGATTCTGATGGGTCCTGCCGACATAGTATTTTCCGCAATCACATGGTATTTGATAGACCCCTCTTTGGCGAGTAACTGGGGTCTTATCTTTACCCGAATTTAAGAAATTGATGATTTTAAAATTATTAGTAAAAACTACGTACAGATTATTTTTTGTGCAAATATTTTTTAATTTTGTTGTGATCTTTGGGATATACGGAAGATAGACAATATTTGAGGGCTTATCAGTAGCCTCACATTGTGAAGTATCTTCTTCGATTTTACAAGAATGTCTTTTTATTCTACGGTTAATTATTTTGTTGACAAAAGGAATGGGGTATCCATTACCAAAAAGAATATCTCTGATAAAATTTATTTCTGAATTTATATATGAGTTGGAGCAAATATTCAGGGCACGATCAATGAGGGAAGTCACAACTGCTCTTTTAACTTGTGGGGGGTGATTTGAATTAAAGTGAAGATATCTATTGTTTTGTGTTGGCTTTCGATATATAGTAAAATCCAGTTGATCAGCATTGCGAATAATTAATACATCTAAAAACGGAAGTTTATTTTCAATTTCAACTTCTAGGGTGAACTGCAATTTTCGGTCATAAGTGTTAAGATGATCTAAGAAGCCCCGAAGCTCAGCTTCCCCATAATTCCAAAGTGAAATTACGTCATCCATGTAACGACCCCAATAGACGTGTTTTAAAAAATAAGAATTTAATGCCCAATTTTCAAGATTCTCGACGTAAATATTTGCTAGTAGCCCGGATAAAGGTGCTCCCATGGGTAACCCATTTTTTTGCTGATAAAAAGAATCGCGAAATTGAAAATACATAGAAAACTTATTACAAATTTTAACAAGAGTCATTAAAACTTCACAATCAATTCCTGTCGCTGAAGTCTCGATCAAGTGGTAATTTTCTTCTATTTTGTTTTTTAATAATTGCTCTGAAATAGTTACATCTATATTTGTATACATTGAAACAATGTCGAAACTACTAACTATTGTGTTTTCTGAAATACTTGTGTTGCTAAGTTTTTTAACCAAATCTGCAGAGTTACGAATATAGGAATTTTGAGAATAAAATAAAGGTTTGAAAGCTGTACAAAGCCATTTTCCAATATTGGCAGCGGGGGCTTTAGTACAAGCTACGATAGGTCTTAAGGGAATACCCTGTTTATGTATTTTTGGTAAACCGTAGAGTTTAGGACAGAAACTACCACGGGGAAAAAATTTATTGTATAGTTGTGGGGTGATTTTACCATTTTGTTTTAGCTGCTTTAATTCATTTATAATATTATTAGTGAACTGATCAGTAGGATCATGAGTTATTGTTTGATATGTAATTGTGTCATTTAAATGCGAAAGAATTTTGTTGTCATAGTCTGTCGTATTCATGACAACAAGTGAATTGCTTTTGTCTGCTTTAGTTATTATAATAGAAGGATCTTTTCGGAGATTAGATAGTATTTTTATGTCATGCAAATTTTCCGGTGTGGAATTGGTGGGAGGCTTAAACTTTTTTTGGCTGTTATAGAGGATATTTATAAGACCAGATCTAACTTCATCCGGGTTAGAGACAGAAGGATAGTGTTTATGCAAAGCGGACTCTAGAGAGGAAACTATATCTGCCACAGGAACCTGTTTCGGTAGAAAAGAAAATTTTGGACCTTTTTCTAGTGTTTCGATTTCCTGGGGTTCCAATGTTTTAGAAGAGAAGTTGACGATAGCAGGTCCAGGAGTGAATCTTGGAGAATAAATACGGTTTCTCATCGAAGATTCATTTCGTAAGCCTTCCAATTTTTTATAGAGGCGTTCCTTGGACAAGCGAAAATCGTGGCTAAACAAATTCCTTTCTAATCTAATAACTTGAGCAAAATCAACGGTGGACAGGTTTTCCAGCAAAAAAGTTTCCAACGATTTTCTCTCTGAAGAAATAATGTGTCGTTTCTGTTTTTTGTCCTTAATAATATAGACTAGGGTTTTTAACTGTAGTGTACGAGTGAATTGCACTCCTTTCCGAGTATTCAAACGGTGTTTGTACCTTAAAGACTTGGGAATAAGGTTTTCATTTCTACAGGATTCTAAAAAATTTTGTTGATTGATAATATTAGCATGTTTTTTACCTAGACTAATAAAATAAAAGATATCATAGGTCAACTGCTCCCCATAAGATAGACGAAAATAGCGACGAAGACCACACTGCCTTTCCATAACAAACAAATACAACGTAGAGACCATAGGGAAAATTTCAAGACAGTGGAAATTATTTCTGTAGATATTTCGGCCCTATGTCCAAGGGCCGTCTTCAGCACAATACAAGAATAAGAGAGAAACTATATATATATATATAAAAGAACTTACATCACATTGTGAGGATTAAAAACTAAATAATTAAAAACACTTTTTAAAACTTTTTTTAAAAAAATAGCCCTAGCATCCTTACTTCAACGAAGTTCAACCAGGACTGGCGAAAAGAATGAAATGAAAATATAAGCTCATTCAAACTGAAGAGAATAAAATGATTAGATGCAATTTCTTAAAGCTAATCTTGCTTGTTTAGCAGCCTGTCTCAAAGGCCTTTTCGTTGTTGGTTCAGTACTATTGTAAATCGGTTTAGTAAAATATTTTGTTAGATCATTTTTAATCAAATTTGAGTATAAAGAATTTAGTGAGTATTCCCCCAAGTCCCTGTTCAAAGAAATATTTTTATTTATTTTGAGATTAATTTCGATTTATTCTCGAACCACCTGTTTTATTCCCAAATCATTACTAATGAGTGAAGAGTTTTCAAAATGTATAATGTGGGATGGATTATTAAATATATGCCAACCTAAAGCAGAATCAAAGGAGTTGTTGGAAATACTTGAAATTAAGGCCTTGTCTATGTCATTTTTATGCTGTTGTAACCGTTTATCTAGATTCTGATGGGTCCTGCCGACATAGTATTTTTCGCAATCACATGGTATTTGATAGACCCCTCTTTGGCGAGTAACTGGGGTCTTATCTTTACCCGAATTTAAGAAATTGATGATTTTAAAATTATTAGTAAAAACTACGTACAGATTATTTTTTGTGCAAATATTTTTTAATTTTGTTGTGATCTTTGGGATATACGGAAGATAGACAATATTTGAGGGCTTATCAGTAGCCTCACATTGTGAAGTATCTTCTTCGATTTTACAAGAATGTCTTTTTATTCTACGGTTAATTATTTTGTTGACAAAAGGAATGGGGTGTCCATTACCAAAAAGAATATCTCTGATAAAATTTATTTCTGAATTTATATATGAGTTGGAGCAAATATTCAGGGCACGATCAATGAGGGAAGTCACAACTGCTCTTTTAACTTGTGGGGGGTGATTTGAATTAAAGTGAAGATATCTATTGTTTTGTGTTGGCTTTCGATATATAGTAAAATCCAGTTGATCAGCATTGCGAATAATTAATACATCTAAAAACGGAAGTTTATTTTCAATTTCAACTTCTAGGGTGAACTGCAATTTTCGGTCATAAGTGTTAAGATGATCTAAGAAGCCCCGAAGCTCAGCTTCCCCATAATTCCAAAGTGAAATTACGTCATCCATGTAACGACCCCAATAGACGTGTTTAAAAAAATAAGAATTCAATTTCCAATTTTCAAGATTCTCGACGTAAATATTTGCTAGTAGCCTGGATAAAGGTGCTCCCATGGGTAACCCATTTTTTTGCTGATAAAAAGAATCGCGAAATTGAAAATACATAGAAAACTTATTACAAAGTTTAACAAGAGTCATTAAAACTTCACAATCAATTCCTGTCGCTGAGGTCTCGATCAAGTGGTAATTTTCTTCTATTTTGTTTTTTAATAATTCCTCTGAAATAGTTACATCTATATTTGTATACATTGAAACAATGTCGAAAATACTAACTATTGTGTTTTCTGAAATACTTGTGTTGCTAAGTTTTTTAACCAAATCTGCAGAGTTACGAATATAGGAATTTTGAGAATACAATAAAGGTTTGAAAGCTGTACAAAGCCATTTTCCAATATTGGCAGCGGGGGCTTTAGTACAAGCTACGATAGGTCTTAAGGGAATACCCTGTTTATGTATTTTTGGTAAACCGTAGAGTTTAGGACAGAAACTACCACGGGGAAAAAATTTATTGTATAGTTGTGGGGTGATTTTACCATTTTGTTTTAGCTGCTTTAATTCATTTATAATATTATTAGTGAACTGATCAGTAGGATCATGAGTTATTGTTTGATATGTAATTGTGTCATTTAAATGCGAAAGAATTTTGTTGTCATAGTCTGTCGTATTCATGACAACAAGTGAATTGCTTTTGTCTGCTTTAGTTATTATAATAGAAGGATCTTTTCGGAGATTAGATAGTATTTTTACGTCATGCAAATATTCCGGTGTGGAATTGGTGGGAGGCTTAAACTTTTTTTGGCTGTTATAGAGGATATTTATAAGACCAGATCTAACTTCATCCGGGTTAGAGACAGAAGGATAGTGTTTATGCAAAGCGGACTCTAGAGAGGAAACTATATCTGCCACAGGAACCTGTTTCGGTAGAAAAGAAAATTTTGGACCTTTTTCTAGTGTTTCGATTTCCTGGGGTTCCAATGTTTTAGAAGAGAAGTTGACGATAGCAGGTCCAGGAGTGAATCTTGGAGAATAAATACGGTTTCTCATCGAAGATTCATTTCGTAAGCCTTCCAATTTTTTATAGAGGCGTTCCTTGGACAAGCGAAAATCGTGGCTAAACAAATTCCTTTCTAATCTAACAACTTGAGCAAAATCAACGGTGGACAGGTTTTCCAGCAAAAAAGTTTCCAACGATTTTCTCTCTGAAGAAATAATGTGTCGTTTCTGTTTTTTGTCCTTAATAATATGGACTAGGGTTTTTAACTGTAGTGTATGGGCAAATTGCGCTTCTTTCCGGGTATTTAAATGTAATTTATATCTTAAAGACTTGGGAATAAGGTTTTCATTTCTACAGGATTCTAAAAAATTTTGTTGATTGATAATATTAGCATGTTTTTTACCTAGACTAATAAAATAAAAGATATCATAGGTCAACTGCTCCCCATAAGCTAGACGAAAATAGCGACGAAGACCACACTGCCTTTCCATAACAAACAAATACAACGTAGAGACAATAGGGAAAATTTCAAGACAGTGGAAATTATTTCTGTAGATATTTCGGCCCTATGTCCAAGGGCCGTCTTCAGCACAATACAAGAATAAGAGAGAAACTATATATATATATATAAAAGAACTTACATCAAATTGTGAGGATTAAAAACTAAATAATTAAAAACACTTTTTAAAACTTTTTTTTAAAAAATAGCCCTAGCATCCTTACTTCAACGAAGTTCAACCAGGACTGGCGAAAAGAATGAAATGAAAATATAAGCTCATTCAAACTGAAGAGAATAAATTGATTAGATGCAATTTCTTAAAGCTAATCTTGCTTGTTTAGCAGCCTGTCTCAAAGGCCTTTTCGTTGTTGGTTCAGTACCATTGTAAATCGGTTTAGTAAAATATTTTGTTAGATCATTTTTAATTAAATTTGAGTATAAAGAATTTAGTGAGTATTCCCCCAAGTCCCTGTTCAAAGAAATATTTTTATTTATTTTGAGATTAATTTCGATTGATTCTCGAACCACCTGTTTTATTCCCAAATCATTACTAATGAGTGAAGAGTTTTCAAAATGTATAATGTGGGATGGATTATTAAATATATGAACAGCATACAACGGGTTACAACAGCATAAAAATGACATAGACAAGGCCTTAATTTCAAGTATTTCCAACAACTCCTTTGATTCTGCTTTAGGTTGGCATATATTTAATAATCCATCCCACATTATACATTTTGAAAACTCTTCACTCATTAGTAATGATTTGGGAATAAAACAGGTGGTTCGAGAATCAATCGAAATTAATCTCAAAATAAATAAAAATATTTCTTTGAACAGGGACTTGGGGGAATACTCACTAAATTCTTTATACTCAAATTTAATTAAAAATGATCTAACAAAATATTTTACTAAACCGATTTACAATGGTACTGAACCAACAACGAAAAGGCCTTTGAGACAGGCTGCTAAACAAGCAAGATTAGCTTTAAGAAATTGCATCTAATCATTTTATTCTCTTCAGTTTGAATGAGCTTATATTTTCATTTCATTCTTTTCGCCAGTCCTGGTTGAACTTCGTTGAAGTAAGGATGCTAGGGCTATTTTTTTTAAAAAAGTTTTAAAAAGTGTTTTTAATTATTTAGTTTTTAATCCTCACAATGTGATGTAAGTTCTTTTATATATATATATAGTTTCTCTCTTATTCTTGTATTGTGCTGAAGACGGCCCTTGGACATAGGGCCGAAATATCTACAGAAATAATTTCCACTGTCTTGAAATTTTCCCTATGGTCTCTACGTTGTATTTGTTTGTTATGGAAAGGCAGTGTGGTCTTCGTCGCTATTTTCGTCTATCTTATGGGGAGCAGTTGACCTATGATATCTTTTATTTTATTAGTCTAGGTAAAAAACATGCTATTATTATCAATCAACAAAATTTTTTAGAATCCTGTAGAAATGAAAACCTTATTCCCAAGTCTTTAAGATATAAATTACATTTAAATACCCAGAAAGAACCGCAATTTACTCATACACTATAGTTAAAAACCTTAGTCCATATTATTAAGGATAAAAAACAGAAAAGACACATAATTTCTTCAGAGAGAACAACTTCAGAAACTTTTTTGCTGGAAAACCTGTCCACCGTTGATTTTGCTCAAGTTATTAGATTAGAAAGGAATTTGTTTAGCCGTGATTTTCGCTTGTCCAAGGAACGACTCTATAAAAAATTGGAAGGCTTACGAAATGAATCTTCGATGAGAAACCGTATTTATTCTCCAAGATTCACTCCTGGACCTGCTATCGTCAACTTCTCTTCTAAAACATTGGAACCCCAGGAAATCGAAACACTAGAAAAAGGTCCAAAATTTTCTTTTCTACCGAAACACGTTCCTGTGGCAGATATAGTTTCCTCTCTAGAGTCCGCTTTGCATAAACACTATCCTTCTGTCTCTAACCCGGATGAAGTTAGATCTGGTCTTATAAATATCCTCTATAACAGCCAAAAAAAGTTTAAGCCTCCCACCAATTCCACACCGGAATATTTGCATGACATAAAAATACTATCTAATCTCCGAAAAGATCCTTCTATTATAATAACTAAAGCAGACAAAAGCAATTCACTTGTTGTCATGAATACGACAGACTATGACAACAAAATTCTTTCGCATTTAAATGACACAATTACATATCAAACAATAACTCATGATCCTACTGATCAGTTCACTAATAATATTATAAATGAATTAAAGCAGCTAAAACAAAATGGTAAAATCACCCCACAACTATACAATAAATTTTTTCCCCGTGGTAGTTTCTGTCCTAAACTCTACGGTTTACCAAAAATACATAAACAGGGTATTCCCTTAAGACCTATCGTAGCTTGTACTAAAGCCCCCGCTGCCAATATTGGAAAATGGCTTTGTACAGCTTTCAAACCTTTATTTTATTCTCAAAATTCCTATATTCGTAACTCTGCAGATTTGGTTAAAAAACTTAGCAACACAAGTATTTCAGAAAACACAATAGTTAGTAGTTTCGACATTGTTTCAATGTATACAAATATAGATGTAACTATTTCAGAGGAATTATTAAAAAACAAAATAGAAGAAAATTACCACTTGATCGAGACTTCAGCGACAGGAATTGATTGTGAAGTTTTAATGACTCTTGTTAAAATTTGTAATAAGTTTTCTATGTATTTTCAATTTCGCGATTCTTTTTATCAGCAAAAAAATGGGTTACCCATGGGAGCACCTTTATCCGGGCTACTAGCAAATATTTACGTCGAGAATCTTGAAAATTGGGCATTGAATTCTTATTTTTTAAAACACGTCTATTGGGGTCGTTACATGGATGACGTAATTTCACTTTGGAATTATGGGGAAGCTGAGCTTCGGGGCTTCTTAGATCATCTTAACACTTATGACCGAAAATTGCAGTTCACCCTAGAAGTTGAAATTGAAAATAAACTTCCGTTTTTAGATGTATTAATTATTCGCAATGCTGATCAACTGGATTTTACTATATATCGAAAGCCAACACAAAACAATAGATATCTTCACTTTAATTCAAATCACCCCCCACAAGTTAAAAGAGCAGTTGTGACTTCCCTCATTGATCGTGCCCTGAATATTTGCTCCAACTCATATATAAATTCAGAAATAAATTTTATCAGAGATATTCTTTTTGGTAATGGATACCCCATTCCTTTTGTCAACAAAATAATTAACCGTAGAATAAAAAGACATTCTTGTAAAATCGAAGAAGATACTTCACAATGTGAGGCTACTGATAAGCCCTCAAATATTGTCTATCTTCCGTATATCCCAAAGATCACAACAAAATTAAAAAATATTTGCACAAAAAATAATCTGTACGTAGTTTTTACTAATAATTTTAAAATCATCAATTTCTTAAATTCGGGTAAAGATAAGACCCCAGTTACTCGCCAAAGAGGGGTCTATCAAATACCATGTGATTGCGGAAAATACTATGTCGGCAGGACCCATCAGAATCTAGATAAACGGTTACAACAGCATAAAAATGACCTAGACAAGGCCTTAATTTCAAGTATTTCTAACAACTCCTTTGATTCTGCTTTAGGTTGGCATATATTTAATAATCCATCCCACATTATACATTTTGAAAACTCTTCACTCATTAGTAATGATTTGGGAATAAAACAGGTGGTTCGAGAATCAATCGAAATTAATCTCAAAATAAATAAAAATATTTCTTTGAACAGGGACTTGGGGGAATACTCACTAAATTCTTTATACTCAAATTTAATTAAAAATGATCTAACAAAATATTTTACTAAACCGATTTACAATGGTACTGAACCAACAACGAAAAGGCCTTTGAGACAGGCTGCTAAACAAGCAAGATTAGCTTTAAGAAATTGCATCTAATCATTTTATTCTCTTCAGTTTGAATGAGCTTATATTTTCATTTCATTCTTTTCGCCAGTCCTGGTTGAACTTCGTTGAAGTAAGGATGCTAGGGCTATTTTTTAAAAAAAAGTTTTAAAAAGTGTTTTTAATTATTTAGTTTTTAATCCTCACAATTTGATGTAAGTTCTTTTATATATATATATAGTTTCTCTCTTATTCTTGTATTGTGCTGAAGACGGCCCTTGGACATAGGGCCGAAATATCTACAGAAATAATTTCCACTGTCTTGAAATTTTCCCTATTGTCTCTACGTTGTATTTGTTTATCTATTAAATCTATTTGAATATCGGCCACCTAGAAAGTAGAAAGTTTATGTTTTTATATTATTGTTAATAAACTTCAATAAAACAAAATTGACTCTAGCTAGTCTATCTACTATTGATTCTAGCTGGTCTAGAATCAATAGTAAGTTTTTAAAATCAATTAGAATACAAGAAAGTTTGATTCTAGCTAGTCTATCTACTATTTCTATGAGTCATATGCAAGACTTCATTTTAGAAAAGACGCGCAGTGGCCGATATTATTGTCTATTTAATAGACAATAATATCTTGTATATCGGAATAGTAGATAGTTTGATTCTAGCTAGTCTATCTACTATTTCTATGAGTTTTATTTGTCTATTCTAGCTAGTCTATCTACTATTTCTATGAGTCATATGCAAGACGTCATTTTAGAAAAGACGCGCAGTGGCCGATATTATTGTCTATTTCTATTTCTACTCCGTTTAATAAATCTATCTACTCTTGTATGCAAGACCTTTCATTTCATTCATAACATAAATAGTAGATAGACTAGCTAGAATAGACAAATAAAACTCATAGAAATAGTAGATAGACTAGCTAGAATCAAAATATTTTGCACAAGGACTTGCATATGACTCATAGAAATAGTAGATAGACTAGCTAGAATCAAACTTTCACTGCTGAATCTATTAAATCTATTTGAATATCGGCCACCTAGAGGCCTAGAGGAAAATATTTTGCACAAGGCCGCAAGCCTTCACTAGAAACAGTGAAAGTTTGATTCTAGCTAGTCTATCTACTATTTCTATGAGTCTTTGTAGTAAAATATGGTAGTACTATTTCTATGAGTCATATGCAAGAATATAATATCGGTAGAAATAGACAATAATATCGGCCACTGCGCGTCTTTTCTAAAATGACGTCTTGCATATGACTTATAGAAATAGTAGATAGACTAGCTAGAATCAAACTTTCACTGCTGAATCTATTAAAAGTTTTAATAGATTCAAAACTTTTAATTCTTAAAGATTCAAAACTTTTAATAGATTCAGCAAGTTTGATAAGTTTCTAAGAATACTTAGAGTAGATAGATAGAATAGAATAGATAGAGATAATAAGTTTTCTATGAGTCGTATGCAAGACGTCAGTTTAGAATCTATTAAAACTTTTAAGAGATTCAGCAGTGACAGTTTGATTCTAGCTAGTCTATCTACTATTTCTATGAGTCATATGCAAGACGTCATTTTAGAAATCTATTTGAATCTAGAATCAAACTTTCACTGCTGAATCTATTAAATCTATTTGAATATCGGCCACCTAGAGGCCTAGAGGAAAATATTTTGCACAAGGCCGCAAGCCTTCACTAGAAACAGAGAAAGTTTGATTCTAGCTAGTCTATCTACTATTTCTATGAGTCATATGCAAGACGTCATTCGCTGTATCCTTTTCATCTTTTCATCTAATTGTTTTTAAAAACTTACTATTGATTCTAGACCAGCTAGAATCAATAGTAGATATTATATTCTAGAGTTCTAGAATATCTATTAAATCTATTTGAATATCGGCCACCTAGAAAGTAGAAAGTTTATGTTTTTATATTATTGTTAATAAACTTCAATAAAACAAAATTGATTCTAGCTAGTCTATCAACTATTGATTCTAGCTGGTCTAGAATCAATAGTAAGTTTTTAAAATCAATTAGAATACAAGAAAGTTTGATTCTAGCTAGTCTATCTACTATTTCATTGAGTCATATGCAAGACGTCATTTTAGAAAAGACGCGCAGTGGCCGATATTATTTTCTATTTAATAGACAATAATATCTTGTATATCGGAATAGTAGATAGTTTGATTCTAGCTAGTCTATCTACTATTTCTAAGAGTTTTATTTGTCTATTCTAGCTAGTATATCTACTATTTCTATGAGTCATATGCAAGACGTCATTTTAGAAAAGACGCGCAGTGGCCGATATTATTGTCTATTTCTATTTCTACTCCGTTTAATAAATCTATCTACTCTTGTATGCAAGACCTTTCATTTCATTCATAACATAAATAGTAGATAGACTAGCTAGAATAGACAAATAAAACTCATAGAAATAGTAGATAGACTAGCTAGAATCAAAATATTTTGCACAAGGACTTGCATATGACTCATAGAAATAGTAGATAGACTAGCTAGAATCAAACTTTCACTGCTGAATCTATTAAATCTATTTGAATATCGGCCACCTAGAGGCCTAGAAAAAATATTTTGCACAAGGCCGCAAGCCTTCACTAGAAACAGAGAAAGTTTGATTCTAGCTAGTCTATCTACTATTTCTATGAGTCATATGCAAGACGTCATTCGCTGTATCCTTTTCATCTTTTCATCTAATTGATTTTAAAAACTTACTATTGATTCTAGACCAGCTAGAATCAATAGTAGATATTATATTCTAGAGTTCTAGAATATCTATTAAATCTATTTGAATATCGGCCACCTAGAAAGTAGAAAGTTTATGTTTTTATATTATTGTTAATAAACTTCAATAAAACAAAATTGATTCTAGCTAGTCTATCTACTATTGATTCTAGCTGGTCTAGAATCAATAGTAAGTTTTTAAAATCAATTAGAATACAAGAAAGTTTGATTCTAGCTAGTCTATCTACTATTTCTATGAGTCATATGCAAGACGTCATTTTAGAAAAGACGCGCAGTGGCCGATATTATTGTCTATTTAATAGACAATAATATCTTGTATATCGGAATAGTAGATAGTTTGATTCTAGCTAGTCTATCTACTATTTCTATGAGTTTTATTTGTCTATTCTAGCTAGTCTATCTACTATTTCTATGAGTCATATGCAAGACGTCATTTTAGAAAAGACGCGCAGTGGCCGATATTATTGTCTATTTCTATTTCTACTCCGTTTAATAAATCTATCTACTCTTGTATGCAAGACCTTTCATTTCATTCTGAACATAAATAGTAGATAGACTAGCTAGAATAGACAAATAAAACTCATAGAAATAGTAGATAGACTAGCTAGAATCAAAATATTTTGCACAAGGACTTGCATATGACTCATAGAAATAGTAGATAGACTAGTTAGAATCAAACTTTCACTGCTGAATCTATTAAATATATTTGAATATCGGCCACCTAGAGGCCTAGAGGAAAATATTTTGCACAAGGCCGCAAGCCTTCACTAGAAACAGTGAAAGTTTGATTCTAGCTAGTCTATCTACTATTTCTATGAGTTTTTGTAGTAAAATATTGTAGTACTATTTCTATGAGTCATATGCAAGAATATAATATCGGTAGAAATAGACAATAATATCGGCCACTGCGCGTCTTTTCTAAAATGACGTCTTGCATATGACTCATAGAAATAGTAGATAGACTAGCTAGAATCAAACTTTCACTGCTGATTCTATTAAAAGTTTTAATAGATTCAAAACTTTTAATTCTTAAAGATTCAAAACTTTTAATAGATTCAGCAAGTTTGATAAGTTTCTAAGAATACTTAGAGTAGATAGATAGAATAGAATAGATAGAGATAATAAGTTTTCTATGAGTCATATGCAAGACGTCATTTTAGAATCTATTAAAACTTTTAATAGATTCAGCAGTGAAAGTTTGATTCTAGCTAGTCTATCTACTATTTCTATGAGTCATATGCAAGACGTCATTTTAGAAATCTATTAAAATCTAGAATCAAACTTTCACTGCTGAATCTATTAAATCTATTTGAATATCGGCCACCTAGAGGCCTAGAGGAAAATATTTTGCACAAGGCCGCAAGCCTTCACTAGAAACAGTGAAAGTTTGATTCTAGCTAGTCTATCTACTATTTTTATGAGTCTTTGTAGTAAAATATTGTAGTACTATTTCTATGAGTCATATGCAAGAATATAATATCGGTAGAAATAGACAATAATATCGGCCACTGCGCGTCTTTTCTAAAATGACGTCTTGCATATGACTCATAGAAATAGTAGATAGACTAGCTAGAATCAAACTTTCACTGCTGAATCTATTAAAAGTTTTAATAGATTCAAAACTTTTAATTCTTAAAGATTCAAAACTTTTAATAGATTCAGCAAGTTTGATAAGTTTCTAAGAATACTTAGAGTAGATAGATAGAATAGAATAGATAGAGATAATAAGTTTTCTATGAGTCATATGCAAGACGTCATTTTAGAATCTATTAAAACTTTTAATAGATTCAGCAGTGAAAGTTTGATTCTAGCTAGTCTATCTACTACTTTCTATGAGTCATATGCAAGACGTCATTTTAGAAATCTATTAAAATCTAGAATCAAACTTTCACTGCTGAATCTATTAAATCTATTTGAATATCGGCCACCTAGAGGCCTAGAGGAAAATATTTTGCACAAGGCCGCAAGCCTTCACTAGAAACAGTGAAAGTTTGATTCTAGCTAGTCTATCTACTATTTCTATGAGTCTTTGTAGTAAAATATTGTAGTACTATTTCTATGAGTCATATGCAAGAATATAATATCGGTAGAAATAGACAATAATATCGGCCACTGCGCGTCTTTTCTAAAATGACGTCTTGCATATGACTCATAGAAATAGTAGATAGACTAGCTAGAATCAAACTTTCACTGCTGAATCTATTAAAAGTTTTAATAGATTCAAAACTTTTAATTCTTAAAGATTCAAAACTTTTAATAGATTCAGCAAGTTTGATAAGTTTCTAAGAATACTTAGAGTAGATAGATAGAATAGAATAGATAGAGATAATAAGTTTTCTATGAGTCATATGCAAGACGTCATTTTAGAATCTATTAAAACTTTTAATAGATTCAGCAGTGAAAGTTTGATTCTAGCTAGTCTATCTACTATTTCTATGAGTCATATGCAAGACGTCATTTTAGAAATCTATTAAAATCTAGAATCAAACTTTCACTGCTGAATCTATTAAATCTATTTGAATATCGGCCACCTAGAGGCCTAGAGGAAAATATTTTGCACAAGGCCGCAAGCCTTCACTAGAAACAGTGAAAGTTTGATTCTAGCTAGTCTATCTACTATTTCTATGAGTCTTTGTAGTAAAATATTGTAGTACTATTTCTATGAGTCATATGCAAGAATATAATATCGGTAGAAATAGACAATAATATCGGCCACTGCGCGTCTTTTCTAAAATGACGTCTTGCATATGACTCATAGAAATAGTAGATAGACTAGCTAGAATCAAACTTTCACTGCTGAATCTATTAAAAGTTTTAATAGATTCAAAACTTTTAATTCTTAAAGATTCAAAACTTTTAATAGATTCAGCAAGTTTGATAAGTTTCTAAGAATACTTAGAGTAGATAGATAGAATAGAATAGATAGAGATAATAAGTTTTCTATGAGTCATATGCAAGACGTCATTTTAGAATCTATTAAAACTTTTAATAGATTCAGCAGTGAAAGTTTGATTCTAGCTAGTCTATCTACTATTTCTATGAGTCATATGCAAGACGTCATTTTAGAAATCTATTTGAATCTAGAATCAAACTTTTACTGCTGAATCTATTAAATCTATTTGAATATCGGCCACCTAGAGGCCTAGAAAAAATATTTTGCACAAGGCCGCAAGCCTTCACTAGAAACAGAGAAAGTTTGATTCTAGCTAGTCTATCTACTATTTCTATGAGTCATATGCAAGACGTCATTCGCTGTATCCTTTTCATCTTTTCATCTAATTGATTTTAAAAACTTACTATTGATTCTAGACCAGCTAGAATCAATAGTAGATATTATATTCTAGAGTTCTAGAATATCTATTAAATCTATTTGAATATCGGCCACCTAGAAAGTAGAAAGTTTATGTTTTTATATTATTGTTAATAAACTTCAATAAAACAAAATTGATTCTAGCTAGTCTATCTACTATTGATTCTAGCTGGTCTAGAATCAATAGTAAGTTTTTAAAATCAATTAGAATACAAGAAAGTTTGATTCTAGCTAGTCTATCTACTATTTCTATGAGTCATATGCAAGACGTCATTTTAGAAAAAGACGCGCAGTGGCCGATATTATTGTCTATTTAATAGACAATAATATCTTGTATATCGGAATAGTAGATAGTTTGATTCTAGCTAGTCTATCTACTATTTCTATGAGTTTTATTTGTCTATTCTAGCTAGTCTATCTACTATTTCTATGAGTCATATGCAAGACTTCATTTTAGAAAAGACGCGCAGTGGCCGATATTATTGTCTATTTCTATTTCTACTCCGTTTAATAAATCTATCTACTCTTGTATGCAAGACCTTTCATTTCATTCTTAACATACATAGTAGATAGACTAGCTAGAATAGACAAATAAAACTCATAGAAATAGTAGATAGACTAGCTAGAATCAAAATATTTTTCACAAGGACTTGCATATGA
>NW_027063140.1:0-45057 GCF_032884065.1 Artemia franciscana | reverse complement strand
CTCGCCCTCTCAGACAAAGGATCCCAAATTTAGGCTTAGTACCAGAAAAGTCATGAAGTAGCCTTCAGAAAATGATATAGCAATAAAAAGAAGAAAAAACAACATTTTCTCGTTTTTCAGGATGGAGGGTTGGCCCATGAAAAATGAAATTGCAGTATTTGATATTGCATTTCAAACTTATTTGAGGAAAAGTCGAGTTTTATGGAGCAAAATAGTAGAAAATGTCAATTTGCTGGGTTTCGTCAGGATGGAGCAAAACCCAAAATATGTCGGGATGAGGTGGGGGGTTGGGTAAAAACCAAAATAGACTGACTATCTTGAAATTTCCAGTCTCTGGCATTGTGACCCTCTTTGTTAGAACTGGTTTCTTAGATCTCTTCAACTCAATCGACGAACAAAACTACGCTTCCAAAGCTGCCCAATTGTGTATTGAAGATATACCGGGTCGCATAGCTGATACTGTAAGTAGGTAGAAGTCAAAATCCCCATTTCAAAACGTAATAAATTCAATTAAAGTACCAAGGAAATCAAGATAAAACAATTTCATCTCTTGATCTATATGTTAATGATTTGGTTTCTTTTTCTCGCTCTTTTTCCGATTGCTGACCAAATTAGCTTGTTTTTAGATTTTTTTTTTTTTTTTTTTTTTTTTTTTTTTTTTTTTTTTTTTTTTTTAACAATAAAAATGGCTTAGCAAGAATATATGCCTAAGCATTTGATTTCTTTTCGTTAACCAGTGGCAAATAGCTGTTGTTTTGTCTCCATTTATGATTTTGTTTGTTCTCCATGTTTATTTGTAAGCCGTGTGTAGCCAGCGTTGTCCCAGCTGGTAAGTCCATATGACCCTTGAGTTTGTCAATGAGTTGTCATAAGCTTGTCAAAACCTTATCAATGGCTTAAAAGTGAAAATACTCGTCTTTGTGTCAAAGAATTGCTGCACAAGCATTAGGTAAGTCTGTCTTCTTATTTAAATACACCTTCGGAAATTTTTCGTATTTCCACTTGTTTGTTTACCCAGCTCCTTTCTTTTTTTCTTGATTGCCCGAATATCTAGAGAGAAAGAAAGCTCCAAGTCTCATGTGTAGTTTATCCTGGTTATTTGTGCTTTGCTTTCAGTTGAAAGCAACTCTAGCTATTTCTTAAATGCAAAACTCATTAAACATCCACGTTTTTGTTAATTTAATTAAAAGCCTTATGTTTAAGCTATTAGCGATAAAAATTTAGATATTCTGGATTTTCTATTAATACACAACATTTATTTGACTATTATGAGCCCTTTCTTAATTTTGTTAAAAGCTTTCATTAAAGACTAATGATCAATGTGATTAAACAGTGTTTGATGACATAACAATTGATGCTCTATTGAACGTTAGGGTGCTCCCATCTAGCATATTAAATTTAAGTTGATTATAATGACCATAATCAGCAAACAATTTGTAGTAATGAAGTGTAAGTAAGGAACGACGCGACTCAATAGTAACCGAATTCTGAAGATGGAAATCAATATCGATAGATTCAACAAAAGAGCTGCCATTTTATGCTGATTTCAAATGTGTAAGGTTTATGAATTTTAGTGGTACCCATAAGAAACTACGAGCTTGGGAAAATTTGATTTTCCAAAAGGTGGAAACAACCACTAGTCAAGACATATTGATAAAAATCACGTCATCAGATTCAGGGTATCTGAGAATCCTGTTATAGAAGTTTCAAGTTCCCGTCGGCAAAAATGTGGAATTTGTATTTTTACCAGAAGAAAAATCACGGATGTGTGCTAATTTTTTTCCCCCAGGGATGATGGCATCGAAAAAATAGTTCTAGAATATCTGGATAGGGCTCATTAAAAGGGCAATAAGAAGTTCTAGCGCCCTTTTTAAGTCACCAAAATATTGGAGGGTAACTAGCCACTTCCCCAACCATCTTTCTTCCTCTAAGTCATCCGGTGAAAATTTTTAGATCACCGTCTTGTTCAGCACAGTTGAGAAACCAAGTAACTACACGCTTAGAAATAACATACCCCCCCATGCCTGGGGATAGGTCTGTAAGCCATAAAATGTCTCTTTTTTTGTAGGCTATAGTATTTGTTACTGGTAAGCATACAGACATTTTTTTGAGGGGGGGGGGAAGAGGGTGAGTTTTCTGTGGGAGGATTTTCTATGGGGGTAATTTTCCAGGGAGATAGAAGCTTCTGGATTCATTTCATTTCAGAATGCTGGTCTCATATTTAACACTTCAAAACGAGGCCAATCTAATTCCATCCTTAGGGTAGGACTGCTGAAGTATACTTAAGACTTGACCCATTGCTGATACTTGACTATGTAGTGATATACTCAACCAATTATTTATATGTTGCTTATGATAAGGTCAGGAATAGTTCAATGCGTAATGTAGGCGTACGGGATACAAATGCAACTATGGCTATGCAACCTTAAATAGTTCAATTAATATTTATTCAGGCGGAACTGTAGTAAGTATTTACATTTTGACATAGTTTAGCTATTAGGAAATGAATACATCACCTAAAGCCTTTTTTATACTCTTTCAAAATTCAATAATTGCTCGTAGCAATTATTGAGCCTCTATATTTTGAGCCTCTTGGACTTATAGTCCAAAACAGCGCGGCTCACGCGTTCCACTTTTAAAACTACTGTGTACTGTGAGATTGATGACCTTTAAACCACTTTTTCGACCCTGAGGGAGTACCGTTCAAAGAAAGAAGTGTGTATTGCACGAAACGTGACAAGTCCTAGAAAATTTTTTGTGTTTAAAAATTTTGGTGTTTGATGCATTGTTTTTCCGACAAGTACATTTTTACAGCTCAGTTTTGTACGAATAAAAATTTTAGTATCGTGAACTCCTCTGCGCACTTTTGAAGCATTCCAACATCGGGGCAGCTAAAACTACTATTGAAAAATTCGAGCACCACTGGTGCTGCACCATCACCGGTGGTGACTGTCAGAAATTCTTCTATTCCTTTGTTTACAATGATAGTGTAACCACAAGAGAAAGGGTTGTTACCCATTAGAAAGATGAAAATTTTAGAGATTACCCTTTAAACGAGTTCTAACAGCCAGCATTGTAAACTATTTCAATTTGTTTCGAAATCTGTCTGAAGTTGAGCTAGCTTTAAGCATTAATTAATTTTGTCAGTTAATTACCAATGATAGTAGTTTATGTCCTAGTATTCAAGTGGTTTACGTTCGTTTTCAGATTGTATATGCATAATTGGAATCAAATGGTTTAGAGGTATCCCTAGACTCGACTTAGAGATTAATTTAAGAAAATTTCGACGGGGGACCAAAGTTTATCTTTTTAAAATCAAGGGGCTAGGGGAATTTGCCATGTTGTCATTTCTTCAATAAAAATGATCTTCTGAATAGGGATTTTCAAATCCAGGCCCGGAACAAAAATCTAGAGGGTACCTGCCCCCTCCCGCAACTGACACCATTGAGGTGCAAGGTGTTACCCCCTTTCAGAAATTATGTACAAAAATTGAAGGGTCCTGGGCTTGGCACCGTTACGTGAATCATGGCATAGGGGGTGTGCCGCGACAGGACTGTACCACGAATGGGGTAAAATTTACCGTTCAGTACATTTTGAATAGAGGGCCTTTTAAAGCTTTGATTAAATGCTTAAAACTAATTTTACAATGCAAAAGTCCAAAAGCAAAATATATCGATTTAAATTCGGATTTTAGCGGAAGTGAGCATATATTGGTATCCCTGTCACTTATCATCTGTCTAAGATCTATATATATATATATATATATATATATATATATATATATATATATATATATATATATATATATATATATATATATATATATATATATATATATATATATATATATATATATATATATATATATATATCATGAAAAGAGAAATCACCAATGCAACAGCACAAACACACATAAAAAAAAAAAAAAAAGGACAGAAGGAGAAAAGGAGAAAAGGAAGGCTGTTTTCCTAAATTAGTGATTAATATAGACCAGCACTTGAATGAGGCCTTAACCCTACTCATCCATACAATCACATAGGTCAAACAGCATAGCCACACACAATCAACCATAAGGAATAATCCATGGACAGGCAGTCATGTCGTCAATAAGTATAAGTCGTCATTTACCAAACAATAGAAAAAATAATAAGGACAAATAATTCAGAGGCAACAACCCAACACAAGGGCTCATCATCCCCGTGTCAGGTATATATATATATATATATATATATATATATATATATATATATATATATATATATATATATATATATATATATATATATATATATATATATATATATATAGAGATATATATATATATATATATATAGAGATAATATATATATATATATATATATATATATATATATATATATATATATATATATATATATATATATAGATATATATATATATATATATATATATATATATATATATATATATATATATATATATATATATATATATATATATATATATATATATATATATATATAATGAGAAGAGAAATCACCAATGCAACAGTACAAACACACATAAAAAAAAAGACAGAAGGAGAAAAGGAAGACTGTTTTCCTACATTAGTGATTAATATAGATCAGCACTTGAATGAGGCCTTAAACCTTCTCATCCATACTATCACTTGCATATATATATATATATCAACATTGTAGTAATGGTAAATGTTCCATATCAGATATAACTGTCACAATTTTAGAAAATTTAGAATTAGAAAATTTAAATAAAGAAGAGAAGAATAATAGACTACGTAAACAGGAGGATTTCTGGATCCATACTCTTGGTACAGCTTATCCTTTTGGGTTAAATGATCGTGTAGCAAAATATGGTGACATGTCTCATGTTGTTGTTAAATGTATTGATGGTTTTATGGACCATCCTTCTTTTACTTGTCCTACTAAACGTAAAAAACGATCGAGAGGACATAGGAAAAATAATAGAAAAAATGAATTAGATGTACATATGCTTTCTATAGATCTATGCCAGCTACTTGAATCTAGGGGTATGATTTCTGTAATAAAGTGTCTAAATAATTTATCCAAGAGGAATTTAATCAAACTTTTCTGGATTGTGAAGAATAATACAGCTCTTGATTATAATTTTAAAGTAATATGTGATACAATTTGCATTCTAACTAAAACGAAATTTATTTCAAAAAAGAAGAAGTTCGATAAGATTAGTAATAAGGATAACAGATTATATTTACCTATTAATTTTACTTGTAAGCAGATTGAAGATATTAATTTACCAGAAATTTTAAATCAGCGGCATGTGAAACAGGCCCTTCCTAGTAATTTAAATTATAATGATAGTCCAGTTTTAACTTATAAATTTTCAAAAACTATTGGGCAAATTATTTTTAATTATAATTTAATACTAAAAAAACTAGATAGCGATATAAATTGGAAACCGGTTTGTAATTGTAAGCAACTTGGCCCATTTGTAAATCCTACTTACAAACATGTTATAACAGGGGACTTGTCAATAATAAAGCAAGATGATCTTCAAATTATAATGAATAAAGGGGCAAATTTCCGTCTTTCTCATCATCTGAAACCATCGAGTGTTCTTGATGGCTTGGAAAATGATTTTGATTTATTTATTGATAAGTGGTGTAAGAAAGAGAATAAAAATAAAGAGAGTTTTCAAAGTTGGAAGAATTTAATTATTAGTAGAGTAAGAAATAAAATATATTCTAACTTAAAAAATAGTAACACTAAATCATTATTTTATAATGCGAAGGTTAAACAAGCAATTGCTAATCTAAAGAACGAATTTGTAATTGTGCCAGTGGATAAAGCTAATAATAATTTTGCCATAATTTGTCAGAAGCTGTATTGTGATATCTTAAAAAGGGAGTTATGCACAACTAATGTTTATGAAAAGGTAAATATAGAGGATGAGAATTTAATTGAAAAGACTGAAGAAATACTTTTTAAAAATTTTAATATTAAAATAAATGACAATGATAAAAAGTTCCCTTTCCTATATTGGACTGTAAAATTTCATAAGAATCCCCCTAAACCACGGTTTATTGCTGGAGCAGCTAAATGTCCAACCCGCATTGCTGCTACTGACCTCTCTTTAATTTTAAAGGAAATTGTAAATAAACTTAAAACCTATTGTTCTGGTATTAAAAAATTTTCGAATTTTAATCCATATTGGAGTGTTAATAATTCACTGCAGGTGATAGATTCTTTAACAATGGTTTCAGCTAAAAGAATTGAGTCTTTCGATTTTGCGACAATGTATACTAATTTATCACTCAATTTAGTGTTTGATAATTTAAAAACTGTTATAAAGAAATCTTTCCTCTTATCTAGTAAAAGGTTCTTGAAAATAGACAGTTATAATAAAAAAGCCATATGGACAAACTGCTTTAATACTACAGTTAACTTGAGATGTTACAGCTTGGATATGATTTTTGAGTTATTGGAATTTGTTTTATACAATACTTATATAAGATTTGGGGGTGATTTGTACAAGCAAATTATGGGAATTCCCATGGGGGGGGAATGCCAGCCCATTTATAGCTGACTTGTTTTTAAGTCAACTAGAATATAAATATATGATGGATAAGAATAATCCAATTAATTTAAAACATGCTTTGTCAAATAATAAAAGATATTTAGATGATATTTTGGTCTTAAATTGTAAGGATTTCATTGATATTTCTAAAAATATATATCCATCAGAGCTTATTCTTGAGCCTAGTCATGGCGCTGGTCATGAAGATCATTTCTTAGATTTAAATATTAATATTTGTGATAATAATAAATTAAGTTTTAAAATGTATAATAAAACGGATGATTTTGATTTTGAAGTGATTAGTTTCCCATTCCCTGAAAGTAATATACACTCAAATATCACATATTCAGCGTTTTTCTCACAGTTACTTCGTTATGCAAGGATTTGTAGTAATTATATTGATTTTAAAAATAGATGTAAAATCTTAAGCCAAAAATTGATATCAAGAGGTTTTTCTGCAAATAAATTAACTTGGCAATTTAAAAAATTTAGTTTTCATTATAACGAACTTTTAAATAAATATCAAAAGAATTATCTAGAAATACTTAAAGAAATTTTTAACTAATTTCGGAGGTTCGAGAAATGTTGTCACAGCGCCATTTATTTTGAATTGTGTTTCTATTTGAGCGGAATTTTTAAAAAATTAGCCACATGGTAAAGATGAATTATATAATTGTTTAGTTCATTCAGGTTTTTTGCAATGTGTTAATATTTGTGATTTGGTAAAATTTATAATATTTAGTTTACCTATTGTTGCTAAAGGGAGGGATATATTAACAGGATAAGCTTGTTTTGGTTTTACTTGGTTGTTTTACATTTGCTGTTTTTTTTTTTCATAGGCATGTATTTTGGGGGTGATACCTGACGCGGGGATGCCATGGATATTCTGTGGTAGCCACAACACTGTGCTGGGTAGAGAATTTAGAGTGGCGAAACCCTATATAGGCCAGTGTATTCTCCTGATGAGCCCTTATCTTGGGTGTTGCCTCTGAATTATTTGTCTATATTATTTTTTCTATTGTTTGGTAAATGACGACTTATACTTATTGACGACATGACTGCCTGTCCATGGATTATTCTTTATGGTTGATTGTGTGTGGCTATGCTGTTTGACCTATGTGATTGTATGGATGAGTAGGGTTAAGGCCTCATTCAAGTGCTGGTCTATATTAATCACTAATTTAGGAAAACAGTCTTCCTTTTCTCCTTCTGTCTCTTTTTTTTTTTTTTTTTTTTTTTTTTTTTTTTTTTTTTTTTTTTTTTTTTTTTTTTTTTGTGTTTGTGCTGTAGCATTGGTGATTTCTCTTTTCATGATATATATATATATATATATATATATATATATATATATATATATATATATATATATATATATATATATATATATATATATATATACATACATATATATAGACATATATAGATAGATATAGGTCACTTAGATCTATAGATAAAATCACTATTGATTTAAAGGATTTCATAGCAACAGTATTTATAATAAGTTTGTTGATGCAAAGAGAAAAAAAAAGCCCGCTTTCAATGACAAACCAGAGCATTGAGACATCATTCAGAATTATCACTACAATAAAGAAAAACCTTAATTATCTATGTTCAATAATTTCTGAAACCACACTAGCTGAGTAGGCCTATTCCAAAACGAGAAAACGCAAAAGAACGAAGAAAATCACAACCAGTGAAAAAAGCGATATAATTCAATGGAGACCCCCACTCAAATGTTCTCAGTGTAGATCTAAGAAAAATATGGAAAGGATTCCAAAAAAGAAAACATAGATTAGTATGATTTGTCAGAGAGAAAACAAATTGTATAGTTTATGTAATTTTTTCGTTGAAATAAACACATAGCTACCTACCTAAAAAAAACTTTCTTTATACACCTTAAATGCCCCCAGGGCATAACCTTGCCCTGAGGGCTGCGGGGGTTATACTCCTCAAAGAGATAATTTTCATACTTTTCAACTACGTTGAACAAAACGGCTATCTCAAAGTTTTGACTGTATGTGCATAAAGAAATGGTGGGCGTGACAGGGGGGCTATTTACCCTTCAATCCCTTTCTACTACTAAAAAGGGCACAAGTCCTTCCGATTTCCAATTGAATTAGCCTTTTTAGAAGTTTTTATGACAAAAAACGGCAATATCCAAATTTTTATCAGATGTATTTCAGGAAAATACGAGGTATGGGGGGGATCTACCTTCCGTTCACTTCGAATCTTGAAATGGGTACTAGAGCTTCTGATTACTAATCCAATGAGCCCCTTCCAAAGTTTATGTGACCACCCTTTCTATAAAACTTTATCTTTCCCCAAGGCGTAACTTACAAAACCTTGTCATGAGGGCTGTGGGGGGTTGTCATCCTCAAAGACAAAGTCTATGGAGCTTTTAACTACGTCGAACAAAATGGCTATCTCAAAGTTTTGATTGAATGTGTTCGGGGAAATAGTTGGTGCCCCCTAATCACTTCTGATAATTAAAAGGGACACTAGCCCCTTCAATTCCAATAAATCAAGAAGTTTCTACGACAAAAAATAGTAATCTAAAAATTTCTATTAGATTCATTTTAGGAAAATTCAAGGCTGGGGGGGGGGGTATCCACTCTTTGACCACTCTGAATCTTAAAAAGGGCACAATAACTTCTGTTTTCCAATCTAATGAGCCCCCTCCAAAGTTTCAGATTCCAAATATATGAAATTCATTAAGTTTACTGGTCCCCACCAAAAGCAAGGACCTTGAAAAAATTTGCCTGAATTTCAAAAAAGAGGGAAAACTCCTCCCAAAAATTCATCGATGAGTCGTACCCGATACGTACGATACAAATTGTACCCTCAGATTCAGACTGTCAGAGAAGTTAGTTCAATGAATGAACCTTTTTAGCTTGTAAAATGTTTTATCTCACTATCTTGGCTGAACTTTTCGTTAAGAAGTAATGGCGCCTCGGCTATTTTAAAAAATGGATTTTTAACCGAGAACTATTATTGTAAGTGTGTTGTTGATTATTATTTTCTTTGCTGAAGACGGCCCTTAGATATAGGGCCGAAAATATTCAAATAGGTTTTATTCGTTTACCGTCTTGGGAAAAAAAAATTCTCATTATTCTCCCTTCTGTATTTGTATTATGGAAAGGCAGTGTGGTCTTCGTCATTATTTAGGTCACGCTTATGGGGAGCATTTGACCATAGATATTTTTCGTTTTATTAGTTTAGGGAAAAACACGCAAACATTATTAATCAACAAACGTTTCTGGAACGTTCCACAAGAAATAAAATTATTCCTAAGTCCTTAAGGAATAATTTTCACTTAAACAATTTATGAGAGTCACAGTTCACACTAAATTACAGCTAAACACGCTGAATCATATTATTAAGGACAAAAAGAAACACAGAAGACATGTAATTTCCTCAGAAAGAAAATGACTCGAAAATTTTCTGTCCCAGAATTTGTCAGCGGATGATTTTTTTCAGCTTGTTAGGAATTATTCCACCATGATTTCCGTATGTCAAAAGAGAGACTCACTAATAAGTTTGCAAGTTTGAAATATGAGTCTAAATGGTCAACCCAGTTTACAATCCTAAGAAAAGTCCTGGACCTGCGATTGTGAATATTTCATCTGAAACACTTAGCTATGTTGAAGAAAGGCTCCTAGGACAGGGGCCAAAATTCCCGTTTTTACCGAAACAGGTTCAAGTTGCAGACTTGGTAGCATCCCTAGAATCCTCTCTCCCAAAATGTATTGCTCTTGTTTCAAACCCGGATACAATTAGATCTTGTTTGACTATGAACAAAAAAAAAGTTTTTTTTAAATGAAAGTAAGGAGCGACATTAAAACTTAAAACGAACAGAAATTACTCCGCAAATGAAAGGGGCTTTTCCTCCTCAACGCCCCGCTCTATGCACTAAAGTTTGACTCTTTCTCTTAACTCTACTTTTTAAAACAGTAAAAACTATATATATTTAAAATCAGCATTAAAATGCGATTCTTTTGATGTAACTATTGGTATCAAAATTTCGTTTTTTAGAGTTTCGGTTACTATTGAGCCGGGTCGCTCCTTACTACAGTTCGTTACCACAAACTGTTTATAACACTCTTTACAACACTTCATTAAAGCTTTCTAACTCTCCTCTTAGTAATTATGAATAAGCCTGATTGTGATAGTAAAATTCAGTCACATTTAAATGATACAAACACTTATGTTCAATCTAACCATGACCAGACTGATCAGTTTGCTCAAAAAGTTATAAAAGAATTAAAAACCCTGAAAGAAAATGGCAGAACCACTCCATAGTTGTACAATAAATTGCTCCCTCGTGGTGTTTTTTGCTCAAAGTTTTATGGATTACCAAAATTGCACAAACAAGGCATCCCTCTAAGATCTAATGAAGCTAGTCAAAAGTCACCTGCCTCAAACACTGGAAAATGGTTATGCACTGCATTTAAACCATTGCTTCACTCCCAAAAATCTTGTATAAAAAAATTCAGTTGATCTCGTAGAAAAATTGAAACAGATTTCTGAAAATTCCATATTAAGCAGTTTTGACATAGTTTTCATGTATACTAGTACTAATGTTTTAAAATCTGAGCAATTATTACAAAATAAACTGGAAAACAATTATCATCTAATCGAAGAGTCAGTGATAGGTCAAGACATTGATCTCCTCGTGCATTTGGTTAAATTTTGTAACAAATATTCCATGCAATTCCAGTTTCGATTACAAACAGGTAGGGGCCTTCCTATGGGAGCACCTCTATCAGGCCCACTTGCAAATATTTTCGTCGAGCATCTTGAAAATTGGACACTGGATTCGTATTTTCTTGATCACGTGTTTTGGGGACGTTTCATGGATGACATAATTTCGGTTTGGAATTATGTTGAAAGTGAACTCAAACGTTTTCTAGAATATTTAAATACGATAGAAACCTGCAATTCACTCTAGAGACCGAAACAGATGGAAAAATACCTTTTCTCGGTGTATTGATAATACCTAATGTGAATAAACTTGATTTTACGGTTTAAAAAAAACCTACGCATAATAATAGATATCTTCATTTCAAATCTAATCATCCTCCACAAGTTAAAAGAGGTGTGGTAATATCTCTTGTGGATAGAGTACTTAATATCTGTTAAGAGCCGTATATTAAGAAAGAATAGAACTTTATTACAGACATACTTTTTGGCAACGGGTACCCAATATCGCTATAAATACTGTTATTTCTCAAAGATTAAAGATACATTCTCCTAAAACCTTAAATCCAACACCATTAAACCATTCTAAGAAACCCACAAGCACGATTTACCTACCTTATATTCCGAAAATTACTTCAAAACTAGAAAATGTTTGTTTAAAAAATAATTTATGTGTTGTGTTCGTAAATAGTTGAAGTATAATGAATCTTCTCAATTCTGGTCAGGATAAAAGCCTATTTACTCGCCTAAGAGGGGTGCATCAAATACCATGTAGTTGTGGAAATTATTACATTGGTCGAACCCACCAAAATTTAGGAACAAGATTACAGCAACACAAAGTATTGAAAAAGCATTAGAATCTAGAAATAGCTCCATATCTTTCGATTCAGCTTTAAGCAATCCTATTTTTGAAAATCAGAACCATTATGTTCAATTAGACGAAACAATTCTAATTAGCAATGACCAAGGAATCAAACAAACTGTCCGCAAGGCAATCAAAATCAAACGAAATATAAATAATAGTACATTCCTAAATAGACACTTGGGTTTAAACACACTCAACCCTATGAACACAAAATTAATTATACAAAATAATCTAATATAAAATGAAACAAAAATAGAAACCAATAAAAACAAGCCCAATCCCAAAAGAGCAACAAGATTAGCTGCAGAGAAGGCAAACATCAAACTGTTTGTGGTAAGGAACTGTAGTAAGGAGCGACCCGGCTCAATAGTAATCAAAACTCTAAAAAATGGAATTTTGGTGCCAATAGCTGCATCAAAAGAATTGTATTTTAATGCTGATTTTAAATATATTAGTTTCACCAAATTTAGTCTTACCCATAAAAAGTTACGAGCCTAAAAATTTTTCCTTATTTTAGAAAATAGGGGAAACAACCCCTAAAAGTCAAAGAATCTTTCCAAAAATCACACCGTCAGATTCATCGTATCAGAGAACTCTATTGTAGAAGTTTCAAACTCCTATCTACAAAAATGTGGAATTTTGCATTTTTTGCCAGAAGGCAGATCACGGATGCGAGTTCATTTGTTTGTTTTTTTTTTCCCCAGGGGTGATCTAATCGACCCAGTGGTCCTAAAACCTTGCAAGAGGGCTCATTCTAACGGAAATGAAAAGTTCTAATGCCCTTTTTAAGTGACCAAAAGAACTGGAGGACACCTAGGCCCACTCCCACGCTAATTATTTTCCCAAAGCCATCGAGTCAAAATTCTGAAATAGTCATTTTATCCAGCGTAGTCGAACAACGTTCTAACTATGTATTTGAGCACGACTTACTCCCCCACAGTCCCCGTGGGAGGGGCTACAAGTTACAAACTTTGACCAGTGCTTGCATATAGTAATGGTTATTTGGAAGTGTACAGACGTATTCAGGGTGATTTTTGGTTGGAGTGGGGGTTGAGAAGAGGGGGATATGTTGGGGGAACTTTCCTTGGAGGAATTTATCATGGGGGAAGAAAATTTCCATGAACGGAGCGCAGGATTTTCTTTAAAAAACAATGAAAAAATAAATATGAAAAAGTTTTTTCAACTGAAAGTAAAGAGCAGAATTAAAACTTAAAACGAACAGAAATTATTACGCATATGATGAGATAACATCCTCCTAATACCTCGCTCTTTACGCTAAAGTATTTTTAGTTATTTCAACTATATATTCTACGGCTTTTGTGATTTAGGGGTCATTCTTATTAATTGGGACAAAATTTAAGCTTTAGTGTAAAGAGCGAGGTACTGACGAGGGGGTGAACCCCTTCATATACGTAATAAAAACATGAGAACACTGAAGTTCGTTACGTAAGCTAATTTATAAGTTACGTATATCTTTTACTAATAAAAACGTTCGTAAAAAATTAAAAGTTCTAGTTGCCTTTCTAAGTAATCTAAAGATCAGAGGGCAACTTGGTCTCCTCCCCCGCTCCTTTTTTATCGAAATCATTCGATCAAAACTACGAGAAAGGCATTTAGCCAAAAAATAAATATGCAAATTTCTTTTTAATTATTCATCTGCGGAGAGTCGAAATCAAAACATGCATTGATTAAAAAATGTTCAGAAATTAAATTAAAAAAAAGTCTTTTTAACGGAAAGTAAGGAGTGACATTAAAACTTAAAACGAACAGAATTTACTTCGTATGTGAAAGGGGCTGCTTCCTCATCAACGCCCCTCTCTTTACGCTAAATTTTTTACCGTTTTAAAAAGTAGAGTTAAGAGAAAGAGTCAAACTTAAGCGTAAAGAGCAGGGCGTTGATGAGGAAGCAGCCCCTCTCACATGCGAAGTAATTTCTAGTTTTTTTAAGTTTGATCGTCGCTCCTTACTTTCCGTTGAAAAAAAATTGTTTTTTATTTAATCACAATAAGAAATTATTCCAATTTTTAATAAATACAGTTAGTGAAATGAATGAACCTTTTTAGCTTGTAAAATGTTAGCTTTTATCACAGAGTCTTGGCTGAACTTTTTTAAGAAGCAATGATGCCTAGGCTATTTTAAAAAACGGATTTTTAACCAAGAACTTTAATTGTAAGCGTGTTATTGTTCATTATTTTCTTTGCTGAAGATGGCTCTTAAATATAGGGTCGAAATATTTAAATAGGTTTTGTTCGTTCACTGTCTTGGGAAAAAAGTCATCATTATTCTCTTTTCTGTATGTGTATTGATTCTGTTTTTGAGTGTCCCGGTTTTGACTTTTTAGTTTATGTAAATATGAGAGACAAGTTAGAATTAGTTCGACCAGTTCTAGTTCTGTTCTCGTCATGTTAGTCGGGTGAACACTTAAGCAAATGCATTAACAAACATGTTACATTCTATTAAAACTTTCGAAAAGTTAGAGACGCTAGAGGTCCACCACGAGTTGAACTCCGTATTGTCAGAGAACCCTAAAATAGAAGAAAAGCTTTAAACTACTATATATATAAATATGATGCAATCTAAACTAGCCATTTTAGATTTTCGGATAATATTGATAAGAGTCACTTTTTACTCGCAGTTCGTTACCATCAACTGTTTTATGCTTGAAAAATTACTGCAATAAGTTACTGCAATAATTACTAAAAGTGTTTAGCACAATTAGTTTACTGAAAAATTACTGCAATACGCGGAACCCCTTTTGCATTCTTTGCCCTATTAATCCCTCTGAACGAAGGGAAGTTAGGGAGCGGATTCCCTCACGGACTTCATGAACAGACATAAATTTGCCTTTTGGTGGCATAAGTGCCTCTGAAAATGCGATCCAGTGTAAAGGGTATTTTACTGCTTCTAAATTGATTGTCCATTTCAGAATTTTGTTGAATGGCATTTTACTCCTCTTCTATCGTTTTACAGAACAAAGTTGCAGAAATACTCACCTCAGATAAGATCAAACTCTTTAGTTAGTTAAAACGGCACTTCCAGTTCCACTTGAAAAAAAACCCTTCCAAAAATCTGGGACCTCTAAGTCAATGGGATCACCCTTGGAGATGAAAAAACAACAACAAAAAACACGAATCTGTGGCTACCCTTCTCATAGATACGGCTAGCTTCCTATGCTCTGTGGTCCCCAAAGTTCATGATTTCAGGGCGTAATTTTCATCGAGATTGCCCCATCTTCCTCTTAAGAGCGTATTTTGTGTGTGTTTTTTTTTTGTAAATTGAACAATTTTTACTACGCTTTTAACCTTTGATGGTTGGCATTACATCCAACTTTATTAAATCTTTCATCTAGGAAATCCATAAAGGCAATTTTTTGGCGATGTATTATCATCACAATTCTGTTATTATTATTATAAAAAAAAAAAAAAAAAGTAATATGGAGTACTTCTTATTCTAATTATCATTATATATATATATGCTTTTCTGACGCTCAATCCTAATGAAATATATCAAAGTAAGAAAATATAGTACTTTAGAAACAAATTTGGGATAGGAATTTACACATTAGGGGGGAGGTTAAAGTATAGGGGGTCTGTATGCCTATTGTTTAGGTAAAATTAATCTGGATATTATATGGTAAGAATTATTTTTTAACTTCATACTGTCCGAATACTTTGCCTCCCCATCCCTAATATGCAAATATAAAGCCCAACTTATAAGTATTCCGTCTATTCTGTCAAAACTCTTCGTTTAGTTTCATGCTAAGCTGAAAGAAACTAACAAAAAAACCGATTCTATAATGTGTCAAAGAATGAATAACCTGAGCAGTAAGAGGTTTATCATACAAGTACTGTTTCTTTTATTATTAGAATCCCACTGCAAAAAAAAAAAAAAAAAAAAAAAAAAAAAAAAAAAAAAAAAAAAAAAAAAAAAAAAACTGCTCATTTACCTTTTTAGACTTTCATTTTCCAGTCACGTAAGCCCTTACTTGATTTTACAGATAGGCCTGTATAACCTAACATAATTGTTTTAAAATTATCCTGTGTGATATTTGAAGCCAGTAATAAACAAATCCCACCTGAATCGCTCTTCTGAGTGACAATTTAAGCCATTCAAAATATGTAAAGTTTCTGAGACTTATATTTCTTACAAGCAATTTCCTTCTGTTAAAAATGCACCATAGACAACTACAAATAAAAAATAAAGTAACCGTTAGTTTGGGTAAATTACGATCAAAACTTTAATATGGCGCAGCATAACTTACTCCACAATTTACATATGGTACTATACAATTACCAATCACTTCTTATAAGACACTAAACTAACAAACACTGAAACTAAATAAATTACCATTAGCTTTCGTCAGTTAAGGAAGTCCTTAACTGATTTGACACTTGACTTGATTTTTACAAACTTGAAAGACTTTTATTACGCACCGAGATCCCTAGGACCCCTTTGAATTCTGATCACTTTATCATCTTCTGGGAAGCTAGTTCGATAATTCCAAAGCCAAAACGAGTCAAATATACAGTGCGACCACTTACTCAGGACTCGATATCTACATTTGGTCACTGGATCGGTAATTATCAGTTTGAGGACATTTGCTCTGAACAGGATATTAATATCAAAGTCAATAAGCTTAATATCCTGCTTCAGGAGCAGTTTTAGACTTGTTTCCCCGTAAAAGTCATTACTGTGAGTGACACTGATAAACCGTGGATAACCAATGATTTAAAGAATTCAATAAAAACCCGTTGTCGCCTTCGTATCGCTGGTGATACCGTCGCTTCAGCCAAGTTGCGTAATCATATTGTTAAACCGAACAAGCGCGCAAAGAGGCAGTATGTGAGAGATAAAATTACTCCCTTACTCAAAATAGACCCCACAAATGGCATTCCTCAGTAAAAAGACTTACCGGTAAGACAACACTCAGAGATCTAAGGCTGCTCAAAGAGGACGGTACCTTGACCTCAGCTAATGAAGCCAATTTTTTTTTTGCTGACATTTGTACCACATTTCCATCAATCACCAAATCAGAAATTGATACTATCATTGCTGGTGCAGAGATTGATGACGTATGTGCAGTCTCTGAATTCACTGTTTATAAGGAACTCCTAAGACTGAAAGTGAACTGTGCGTCCTACCCAGGTGAGCTTCCAGTAAAGCTGTTAGGTGAATTTGTCATTTTTCTTGCTAAGCCACTCTCTTCTATAATCAACCAATGTTTCCGTCAGCAAATATTTCCTAGTGCTTGGAAAAGAGCATATGTCCGCGTTATTCCAAAAGTAAGGTGTCCAAAATCTTGTGATCAACTCCGGCCTACATCAATAACTCTGAACCTTTCTAAAGTGGCAAAAATGTTTATTTACCGCGAACTTGTGTCACAGGTCTCTGCACATCTAGACTCGTATCAGTATGGATGCTTAAGAGGCAGCAGCACAACTGTTTATTTAGTACGGATGTACCATCTCATTGTCGAGTGGTTCGACCGAGGAAGTGCTATACTCGACCTTCTCCTCGTAAACTACCGAAAGGCTGTTGATCTTATTCGCCTTGCCGTTGCTATCACAAATCTACCCACCATGCGTGCGCACAAACAAATTCTCCTTATAGTGATCAATATTTTACAAGCGCGCTATCAGTGCATTTACAGTCTTTTCCCAGGAGATACCGACTCCGAATGGATCGAGCTTACATGCGGAGCCCCACAAGGCACTAAGCTCGCTAGTCAACTGTTTTGGCAGTGATGAATTTCATCCTTTCCGTCAAATGAAAAAAGATTTAAGTGTGTAGACGACTTGTCAGTCCTACTGAAGTACATTTTCGAGAAGTCCGAGGCTGTTCCCCAATTTTGTAACGAAATAATCAACAACTTTAAAGATGAATGTACTGCGAACAGCCTCCAAATCAACGAAGGAAAGACTAAAATCCTTCGCTTTAATCCCCTGAAGAAAGACTTTGTGTGCCCTCCTCCTCCTTATCCTAGTAAATCTTTGGCAGTAGTGCCTGGTGTCAAGCTTAGCATCGACTGCTCTTCCAGCCTTCTTGTCGATACAATTATCAAAAAGGCAAATAGTACGATGCGGACACTTATACTAATGCGTCGATTTGGTTTCTCAGTGGCACAACTAAGGATAGTCTATCTCACTTACATCCGACCAATTTTAGAGCATGCATGTCCCGTATGGGTCCCACAAGTCAATAGCACTATTTACCTAAGTGACCAACTTGAGTCACAAAAAAGAGCAGTCAAAGTAATATTGTGCGATGTTTTTACTGAATATGTTAGCATTCTCCACTTTACAAATTCCCTCTCTTCAAGAGCGTCGTCTCAGTTTGATCCTTGAATTTGGCCAATATCTTCTCAGTAGTGATAAACACAGATCGATACTACCACCAGTTTTAGTGAAACATCGAAGTACTAGATTGAAGACCATTGACAGATTAGCAGCACCTCCTTCACGCACAAATCGTTTTTCCAACTCATTCATCCCTTTCTTTGTATCAAAGTATAACAATTGTTGATTTAATCCTATTCGTCTTCTGATTTTTTCGTCGTTTGATTTAATCCTTTTTTTGTAAGCACAAGCGCCATTTAGTTTTATGACTACGAGAGATTGTGCAAATAAAACAGATTCTATTCTATTCTAAGTCCTTATTATAATTTTTGTTAGAGCCTTTTATATTTCCATCATAAAACAAAATTTTAAAGAAAAGAATTTTCAGAATGTTACACATAAGGAATAGCCTTGTGAATGTAGCCAAGAAACTGTTTTTTTTTTAAAGCCAGTATGAATGTTCTTTAATTGGAGAGAAAGGAAACATTAGAGAACTCAGTATTATAACTTTAATATCCAAGGAATAACCTAGTAGATATGGTCAAGAAACTGTTTTCATGAAAGCCAATGTGAATGTTCTTTAACCGGAGTGAAAGGAAACATTAGAGAATCCAATATTAAATTTGACAAGTAAAAAGAAAGTAATAGAGAAAGAATCAGGAAAAAACAAGCAACAGTATCTATCTAACTCAATAGAATTATAGAGTAAATTAAAATAAAAATGATGGAAAAAAAACATACATGAGCGGCTTTTTACACTTCCACCAAAGTTGGTATTTAAAGGTTCTTTGAAGCCACATAGTTCAAGTATGATATTGAAATTGGTAAATGCATTGGTTTTAATTGAGGGAAGGTACAGGGGGTCAATCACCCCCTTCCCTCTCTCATTTCTGATATTTATTAAATAAAGGAAAAAAATTTATTTTTCTCCGAACAGTTTCGTTAATTGGCACCCCAGGGGGAATGAGGGTCCTGTCAATAAATTCACGAGTCCTTTGACACAAACTTTAGTGAAAACCAGAAGCAAATTTTGAGACAAATGGTACTTGCTCCACTGCTCATTTAATTTGTGATGTAAAAAATTTTATTTTAGCTAGTTAAAAAAACGAAGGCAAGAAAGAAAGAAAAACAAAATCAATTGCTTAACCCAGGAGAATCAGAAAGTTAATGACAAATAAAGAGGTCAAAAAACCAGAAAGAGAACCATATTATAAATGTTGTATCACCTCCATCAGAGCTAGTGGGTTTTTTAAGTCACTTAGTATAAATATACATTAAAAAGAGTATGTTTATAGGGATGGTAATTGGAAGAGGGAGACAAAGGGAGTAATTACCTCTTAAACTTCGAAAAGTATCACTCCTATTTTTATGAAAAAATATATTTAACACACACATTAGTGGAAACAAAAAATTAATATGTAAGACATAGGATACTTGATTAGGGATACACTCAAGAATGCTTATGGGAGGGGGCTGATCTAAGATCCTTGGGCCAAACAACGAAAACTTTGAAAATTCCTCAGAAAAAACGGTACTTTGAGGCATTACTTAAGTTTAATTTAGCTCTTTCAATGCAAGTTTTGAGTAGGGACTAAGGAATGAAAGATAAATCCGAGCAGATTAAATAAGATTTAAAACATAATGCAATTTTTTAACCTGGGGGAGTCTACAGCCTCTTCAGCCTCCCGTAGCTATGTGCCTGTACTTGCTCAGCTGGATATTTTCGCTTTGGAAAATTGTGTATTAAAATAGATTTCATAGGCTGCACAACAGCGCTGCCTGGAGCAATATGAGGACAATTTTTTTTTTTTTTTTTTTTTTTTTTTTTTTTTTTTTTTTTTTTTTTTTTTAGACTGGAGTGTTTCGTATTGAAGGAGTTGTCGTATAAACTTCGAATAGGGCTCATTCGATAGGAAGTCAAAAGGGCTAGTACCTTTTTTCATAATCAAAGGTGATTGGAGGGCAACTAACCCCCTACTATACCAATCCTTTCGCCTTTCTGTCAGATAGCCATTTTGTTCAACATAGCTTGTTCAACTTGTTCAACATTTCTGTTCATCCAGAAAGTGGGTATTTGAGGATGACAACCTCCGCACAGCCCTCAGGGCAAGGCTTAAAAGGTATGCCCTGGGAGCATTTAAGGTTTATATAGAAAGGGTGATCGCATAAACTTTGTAGCGGGCCCATCGGATTACTAATTAAAAGTTTTATTGCCCTTTTTGAGACCCGGAGTGATCGGAAGGTGGAAACCATCCCCACCCCACACACACTCACATCACTTGTTGTCGTAGAAACTTTTAAAAGTACTTATCCAATTAAAATCTGAAAGGGCTAGGGCCCTTTTCAATAGTCAAAAGTGATTGGAAGGCAACTAACCCCCCTTCCAAGCCCACCATTACCCTAAATGAATGGAATCAAAATTTGGTATACAAATTTTGCTCAACGTAATTGAAAGGTCACGAAATTATGTCTTTTAGGATGAGCCCCCCTTCCCCTCCGAAAAAACCTCAGGGGAAGAGATATAAATTACGCTGGTGGCGTATAAGGGATATATATATATATATATATATATATATATATATATATATATATATATATATATATATATACAATTTATTTATAATTTTTTTAATTTTTTAAATTTATAAATTAAGTTAGAAAATACTGTTTGTGTCAGAATTAAAAATTGTTGAATAAGTTTCTCCAACATAAAAATAGCAACCCGTTCTGTGGATTTATATAGAAGAAAACTGAAAAGATATACAATACTTTTTTTCCATGAAAATCAAATAATCTTCGAAGTAAAAACTACGGAATCACACAGAAAACAAACAAAACGATATTAAATATTTTTTCTATTTAGAAGGCTATGTAAATTAAAACGAGCATTCAAAATCTTTTTCCACAAGACAAGTTTTTCACAGAAAAGTAAAGAGCTCCATTAAGCCAAAAATTAGCAAAAATAAAGTCTAATAAACTTCAAAGCGTAAAACTACCACAAATCACAATCAATAAATAAATGAAACTCAAAACGAAGAGAAATTATAATAAATAGCCGAGTCAAAGTCAAAATCAGTAAAAATTAATATGAGTAGGGTAGATAACCCCTATGCCTTCTCAAAAACAGAGCACAATTTGCACTTTACTGAAAACAAAATACACTTGAAATGTTTTCACTTTTCTTACTTTCATAAATGAACAATTACCAAAACCTTAACGAAGAACTGTCAGTATATGTCAATTTAACCGACCACCCACGGTCATTTGTTTTTGTTTCAGGAAAGCGCAAATTGTGTTCTGGTCTATGTTCTGTGTGTGTTCTGCGTTCAGTAAAGCGCAATTTGTGAGACATACTGGATACTTCATACTTGCTCTATTAGTTATTCAATTACCCCAAAACTACCCATTTTCCGGTATAGATTTAAGGAACTACCATATAAAAAGAGGATAACTTTGTAGAAAGTATCTGTTCTTTCTATTACCCCCTTTTTTGTTGATTAATGCCTCGGTCAGTTCTATCAAAACTACCCCTACCGTAAGATTTTTTAATATGACTATTTATGTTGCAGTTCAGCATAAAAAAAATATTAAGCCACAGCTATATATTTGGCTTTAAGCCACAGCTATCCCCTGTTTACGAGAATATTAAAAATTGATCTTTCCTATTCAAAAAACATTGTCCCAAAAATAGTGCAGTGGTCTTTAGTTTTATTCAGTGGCATCAAAGTTCATTTTATGGGAGAAAGGTAGTGTTTCAACTACATAGATGGAGATGTAAAATTTGTCTTTTTGTCCCGATTTGGAGCAGCTGTCCGAGCAAGAAGGTCGTTGAAACGAAAAAAGAAACATTTTCAAACCGTTTTAAGACTTTAGTGTGAAGAGTGGGAGGCTCAGGGGTGGGTGGCCCTTATGACAAAGGAATTGGATTCTATATCCATTTTGTACAAAATAAATTAAGCAAAATCACCTAAGTATTTCAGTGGGCACAACTTGAAATCTGTTTCGGTGAAGTCTGAGCAATTTTAGTCTCAAAATTGGCTCAAATAAATCAGTGGGTACAGCTTAGAGGAAGGTTTGGAATTATTAGAAGATTAAAATTCAAGATATTTGCTTAGCGGTGTTGATGGGAAGCTAAGGTTTGGTACCAACTTTTCTTATTAGAGTTAAGATCCTCTTTTTGCCTGTTAATGCTCTTTTGATAAATTTTGGCTCCCTTAACTATAGAAAAAGAAACAATAGGCAATTTTTGGGTGAGTTCCTTTCATAGGTACATGAAAATTTAGGAGGAGACAAGGTTTTTTTAGTGCTTTTTTAGTGGAGATGCAAAAAAAGCTACTTTTCAAAATCCAAGGGGCTGATTGTGACTAATTGACGTAAATCCAGCCACCTGGAATAGTGAAACAAGCGAACGAGTGTACTTGTCAATAATTAAATGACTGGCGGTAGGTTCAATTCCCCAAAAATTAGGGGAAGTATGGCAAACATGTCTTTTTCGATATGTGGGGGGGGAGGAGGCTTGTTACTTTGTTCAGTTCTTCTCAATGACACTAGGCTACGAAACAAAGGAATCTCAATCGAAATTCCTCCCAAAAAATTATTTCAAAATGTAGTGGTGGAAGGTGGCAAACATATATGGGGGGGCACACAATCTTTCTCCAATTCACGACACTGGACTTGGGAGTATCCTTAAAGAGCTATTGGGATTAGGCAATAAGTAACCATTAAAAATTACAGAACTTACGTAAATATGAGAAATTCCGTGCATGAGTTCCGATTCACAAAGTTGTACATCGAAATATGACCCACAAGCTGTGTAATTTGACCAAGTGCTATTAGTTCCGTCATCCCAATACCATGTGCTATCTTCCATACATTGGCGTGTTGCCAGAGCCTTAAAATATTTTCAACTTCTAAATATTTTTTAATGAACATAAAATACATCAAAAAAGGGAAATCCCCCCGTCCCCCCACCGAAAAAAAGACAAAAAGAAATATTGTTACTATACCGAAGCTATAATCAATTTTGTTGTTGTGAACTCCCCTCCCCCCTTTCTATCCCAATTATACACCCTAGCCTCCTCCAGCCTCTTTTATCTTACAAACAATACTATTGAAGCGTCACTAATGTAAGTCAATGGCTTTCTTATTCTTACTTATCTTCAAGCATAGTGTCAATACCTTTAGTTATCCTGACCATCCGGTTTTTATGGCACTTGATCAAAGAGTTCGTGGTAACGAACTGTAGTAAGGAGCGAACCGGCTCAATAGTAAACCAAAACTCAAAAAAATAGAATTTTGATATCAATAGCGACATCAAAAGAATCGCATTTTAATGCTGATTTTAAATATATAAGTTTCATCAAGTTTAGCCAAGTTTACCCATCAAACGTTACGAGCCTGAGAAAATTTGCCTTATTTAAGAAAATAGGGGGAAACACCCCCTAAAAGTCGTAAAATCTTAACGAAAATGACACCGTCAGATTCAGCGTATCAGAGAACCCTACTGTAGAAGTTTCAAGATCCTATCTACAAAAATGTGGAATTTTGTATTTTTGCCAGAAGACAAATCACGGGTGCGTGTTAATTTGTTTGTTTATTTTTGTTTTTTTTTCTTTTTCCCAGGGGTCATCGTATCGACCAAGTGGTCCTAGAATGTCGCAAGAGGGCTCATTCTAACGGAAGTGAAAAGTTCTAGTGCCCTTTTTAAGTGACCAAAAAAATTGGAGGGCATCTAGGCCCCCTCCCACGCTCATTATTTCCCAAAGTCAACGGATCAAAATTTTGAGATAGCCATTTTGTTCAGCATAGTCGAAAATCATAATAACTATGTCTTTGGGGATGAATTACTCCCCCACAATCTGTGGTGGAGGGGCTGCAAGTTACAAACTTTGACCAGTGTTTACATATAGTAATGGTTATTGGGAAGTGTACAGACGCTTTCAGGGGGATTTATTTTGTTTGGAGGTGGGGCTGAGGGGAGGGGGCTATGTTGGAGGATCTTTTCTTGGAGGAATCTGTCATGGGGGAAGAAATTTCAATGGAAAGTGCGCAGGATTTTCTAGCATCACTATAAGAAAACAATGAAAAATAAACATGAAAAGTTTTTTCAAATGAAAGGAAGGAGTAGCATTGAAACCTAAAACGAACAGAGATTATTACGCATATGAGGGGTTCCAAAATTACTTTAGCATAAACAGCGAGGTATTTAGGAGGAGATAAATACCTCGCTCTTTATGCTAAAGTATTTTTAGTAATTTCAACTATTTATTCAACGGCCTTTCTGATTCAGGGGTCATTCTTAAAGAATTGGGACAAAACTTACGATTTAGTGTAAAGAGCGAGGTATTAACGAGGGTACAAACCCCCTCGTATACATAATTAAAATATAAGATTATGAAAGTTTGTTACGTAAGTTAATTCTTAAGTTACGTATATTTTTTACTAATAAAAATGTTCGTTAAAAATTAAAAAATCTAGTTGCCTTTTTAAGTAACCGAAAAATTGGAGGGCAACTAGGTCTTCTTCTCCACCCCTTATTTCTCAAAATCGTCTGATCAAAACTAAGAGAAAGCCATTTAGCCCAAAAAAGAATTAATATACACATTTAATTTTAATAATTTATGTGCGGAGAGGCAAAACCAAACATGCATTAATTCAAAAACGTTCAGAAATTAAATAAAAAAAAAACTAATTTTTTAGCTGAAAGTAAGGAGCGATATTAAAACTTAAAACGAACAGAAATTACTCCGTATATGAAATGGATTGTCCCCTCCGCAATCCCTCGCTCTTTACACTAAAGTTTGACTCTTTGCCACAATTCTATTTTTTAAAACAATTAAAAGCTTTAGCGTAAAGAGCGAGGGATTGCGGAAGGGACAACCCATTTCATATACGGAGTAATTTCTGTTCTTTTTAAGTTTTAATGTCGCTCCTTACTTTCAGCTAAGATAATTAGTTTTTTTTATTTAATATTAACCAAGTGACATATAGCGATCGCAAATTCTGTCGGTCTGTCTGTATGTCTGTCTGTCTGTCCCGGTTTTGCTACTTCAGGCACTTCTAGGCAAGCTAGGACGATGAAACTTGGCAGGCATATCAGGGACCGGACCAGATTAAATTAGAGACAGTCTTTGTCCCAATTTGGCCATCTGGGGGGAGTGGGGATGCTTAATTCGAAAAAAATAGAAAAAATGAAGTGTTTTAACTTACGAACGGGTGATGAGATCTTAATGAAATTTAATATTTGGAATGATATCGTGTCTCAGAGCTCTTATATTAAATCCTGAGCAGATCCGATGACCAAAGGGGGAGTTGGAGGGGGGAACCTAAAATCTTGGAAAACGATTAGAATGGAGGGATCGGGATGAAAGTTGGTGGTAAAAATAAGCAGAAACCCTAGATATGTTATTGATATAACCGGAACGGATCTGTTCTGTTTGGGGGAGTTTGGGTGGGGGGGGGTTAGTTCTGAAAAATTAGAAAAAACGAGGTATTTTTAACTGACGGAGTAGTGATTGGAGCTTAATGAAATTCTAAATTTAGAAGGATATCGCGTCTCAGAGGTCTTATTTTCAATTCTGACTGGATCCGGTGACATTGGGGGGAATTAAGGGGGGAGCCTAAAATCTTGGAAAACGCTTAGAGTGGAGGGATGGGGATGAAACTTGGTGGGAAAAATAAGCACAAGTCCTAGATAAGGGATTAACATTACCAGAACGGATCTGCTCTCTTCAGGGGAGCTGGGGGGGAGGAGGTTAATTCTAAAAAACTAGAAAAAATGATGTATTTTTAACTTGCGAAAGAGTGATCGTATCTTAATGAAATTTCATATTTAGAAGGACCTCGAAACTCAGATCTTTTATTTTTTATCCCGACCGGGTCCAGTGTCATTAGGGGGGGGATCTTTGAAAACACTTAAAGAGGAGAAATCAGGATGAAACTAGGTGGAAAGAATAAGCACAAGTCCAAGATAGGTGACTGACATAACCGGACCGGATCCACTCTCTTTATTGGAGTTTGGGGGGGGGGGAGTATTTCGGAAAAATTAGAAAAATAAGGAATTTGTAGCTTACGAACGGGTGATCAGATCTTAATGAAATTTAATATCTAGAAGGATCTTGTGCTTTAAAAGTCTCATTTTAAATACCGACCAGATCCGGAGACATTGAAGGGTTATTGGAGGGGGAAGCTAGAATTTTTGGAAAACGTGAAATCGAGATATCTTACGAATGGGTGATCGGATTTAAATGAAACTTGATATATAGAAGAATCTTATGTCTCAGATGCTCCATTTTCAATTCGAATCGGATCCGGGGACTTAGCGGGTTGGAGGGGGAAACAGAAATCTTGGAAACTGGAAATCTTGGAAAACACTTAGAGTGGAGATATTGAGATGAAACTTGATGGAAAAAATAAGCACAAGTTATAGATACGAGATTGACATAATTGGTACGGATCCGTTCTCTTTGGGGGAGCTGGGGTTTGTTAATTTGGAAAAGTTAAAAAAATTGAGGTATTTTTAACTTAAGAACGGGTAACCGGATCTTAAGGAAATTTGATATTTACAAGGAACTCATGTCACTGAGCTCTTCTTTCAAATCCTGACCAGATCTGTTGACATTGGGAGGAGCTGGTGGGGGAAACCAGAAATCTTGTAAAATGCTTATAAATTTCGTAGATACGTGACTGACGTAATCGGATTGGATCCGCTCTCTTTGGGGGAGTTAGGTGGTGGGGTTCAGCGCTTTGGCGAGTTTGGTGCTTCTAGACGTGCTAGGACGATGAAAACTGCTAGGCGTGCCAGGGAGCTGTACAAATTGTTTTGGTAAAGCGTTTTCCTCAATTCGAACATCTGGGGGGCTGAAGGGAGAGGAAAAATTAGAAAATTTGAGGTATTTTTAACTTGCGAGTGGGTGATCGGATCTTAATGAATTTGATATTTAGAAGAACACCGTGACTCAGAGCTCTTATTTTAAATACCGACCAGCATTAAGCCTCTGATTTACCTTTTAAAGCAATCAATTCATTCTTAGAATTTTGCTAGAGCTCGTACCATATGAGCTCTTGGCTCTTCCGACCTCGTCACAAGCGCCATATGAACTCTTAGTCCTTGTTTCTATACCCGATAAAAGAAACCCACGTCCATTGATAGCATGCTTGAGCCTCGACTCATTTCGGTTACCACTAGGATGATATAAATTTACAGGGTCACAGTGCAAAATTTATAAAATTAAGTTCCAGTTTATTTTATTCCTATCATGCTTCCCAAGCAAAACAAATGAGGCTGTCAAAAAGGACTGATTTAGAAAACCGCCTTCTGTTGGTTCAAAGATGTCAAGACAGGGCTATGTGGACATTTTTTAGTGCAGACTTGATTAGCAAGTTCAATGAGATGGGAAAAGAACGCCTTTTGATTGGCTGAGCCATTGTCATGTGTTCCTCCCTGACAGACTATCTTAATGTGGCTCAGTATTTTTCTCCTGTCCAAAGTTTTTTCAGCTTAACAAAATTAATAGGACTACGTAAATTCAAGGCAATAAATTTGCTTTTCGTCTTCCACGGATGAATTATGCTTTGACGAATAGTGTATAGGATTTTGCTAATTAAGCATCTTTTATAAATCTTAAATCATACGTAGGCAAGATAGCATGAGGCACAATGCTACTCATTGCAAGTCTTTAAGCCAAAAAATAACATAAAGAAAAATGGAAGGGGCAATCTAATTAATCTTCAAAATTTTACAAAAACTTCATCAGCATTGGTAGTTTTCCTAGATTTATACAAAATTTTACTAGGTTTCATTGGTTTTACCGTGTTAGACACCTCTTTACTAGGGTTACTAAGTGGGCTTGATTTTTTTTAGTATATTTAGTAAAACTTTACTTGAGTCGACAATAGTGTTAGTGAGTCCATTCATGATGTCAATGGGAATCACGTGGGAAGAGGAAAAGTTAAGTTCCTCAAATACTGCCTACAGTGGACTTTTCGAGGGAAAGTTGACAATAAGCCGTCAAAACTGTAGCCAATCAGCGTCCACCCAAAAATGGTGGGCCTGGCCACTCGTAACCATGGTGTACACAGTTTAATTATTGGCAATGGTGGTGCTTGATAAACTTTGAGCAAAAAATGATATACAACATTGCTTCAGACAAAATTGTTTTTCTATATGGATGCTATTAATATCCCCAAGATGGTTTTGACGACACACATCGTCATTACTCCTTTCTTCCTTCAATGACTTAAGATGGCGAAAAAGTTTTAACAGAGAACCCTTAGAGGAAGACGCAGGTTTTGTTACGTCATAGACAATGTTCTCTTGAATAACCAGGCGCTAATTACGTAGTAGGGAATATTTACTTTGGATATTATGTAATAGAGTTTGGTTGTCACCTAATAGGGATTATTTAAAAACCTACGAGACCCCACCAAATCAGGATTTCTTTGGATATTATGTAATTGGCTTTGGCTGTTGCGTCATAGAAAGTGTTTGAAAAACCTAAGCGTGTAGGGAAAACTTTCAGGGGCCTGAAAAATCATGACTACCTTGATTGTGATGATTAAAAACCTACGAGGGCCGGAGAAAACCTTCGGGGGCCCGCAAAATCATGATTTATTTGGTTTTGACGTGATAAGGTTTGGTTGTAACATAATAGAGAATTTTTTTCTTTGATTACTTAAAAAACCTACAAGGGCAAGGAAAAAAACTTCAGGGGCCACTAGTCAGGGACTTTTAAGACGCCAGGGCCCATAGCAACCTTTCCACCGGAGGCCCATAGCAACAAACTTAACCGTGGACCCTAGCAACCAATGCGAATGGGGGGCCTAGCAGTCAATCTAACAGGGGCCCTAGCAACCAATTATAATTGGAACACTAAGCAACCAATTCAACTGGGGACCCTCGCATCCAATTTCACTGAGCCCATAGCAACTAATTTTACCGAGCCCCCTAGCGTAACCACTGGTGGCCCTTAGCATCCAATTCCAACAGGGTCTCTAGCAACTGATTTCGTTGGCCCCCTCGTAACCTTTTCCACCGGGTTCCCTAGCATCCACTTCAACCGGGGCCCTAGCAATCCATTCCAACGGAGCCGCTAGCATCCAATTTAACCGAGAACCTTAGTAATCCTTTCCATCGGGGGCCCCTAGTAACTTTTCCCCGTAGCAAATAATTAAAAGGATTGAATGCTCAAATATGGATGCCATAATTGACATGCAAGGATGGAAATTGATTACTAAGAATTTGCTTGCATTTGATACCTGCATGTTAAGTAATACCTTAGAGGGTGCTATCAGATAATATTGGTGTATGTTCATACCACATGTTTTAGTAAGAGAGTCTTTTACTATATTAGAACTTGAATGTGCTATCATAGATCAAATAAAAGGGAGAGCACCATTATGACAAGAATATGGTACACCTTCATATACGACCAAAGATCTTTCTTTCCCTCTTAACAACACACAATTTAGCACTTGTACTACAGGCAGTACTGAAATATTCTGGAAAAAGAAATCTAAAGAATGAAGACCTTTATTTTACATACAAATTTTGTTTAGTCGTCTTGATGAAAATATTCCTTACGACGTAACATATACCTGCGGCTTGCCCAGAGGGGATTACCGTTCAACCTTCTTTGACATCTTAAGTCATTAAAGGAAGAAAGTAGTAGTGGGTATGAGTGTCGTCAAAACTATATTGAGGATACTACTATCACTTAACTGTTTTTTCATGACTCAGGTTCACTTTTTTAGTTGTTGCAAAAAGTTGTCCCCCCTCTGAGAGATAAGATAGAGGAGAAGAGAGACGGAGAAAGAAAGATAGGAAGAGAGATAGACGGGAAAGAGTGTTGATAAACAAACTTACACTGCTGTTGAAGCCAACGACATATTTTGGACAGTAAGTTGCTTTTATCATGCCAGCAGGAGTCGGTGGCCAGCAAACAATCCCGTCAAAAACTCTTGGACAGTGTCCAACTGGAAAAATATTAATTCCAATAATTCTGCTTATGGACAATATTTAGTTACATGCATTAATAAAAACACAAAGAGCGAAAATACACTGCAATGAACCTGCTATCTGAAGAAGAAGAGCCAAAAGATGTTAAGGCAAATATGATGACATTTATATATAAAATTAAGGCTGAAGAGTAAGGAGTAGCTAATCCAGGGGCACAGGGGCACCTACCCCTCCCTGATGTAGTAGTGTATTTGTGGTTGGGACCGCTTGATCTGGTTTGGGTTAGGACAAAAGTTTTTTTTAGTTGATTTTTAATAGTAGAGTTATTAATAAATTTTTTAATATTGAGACTGTTTCTTTTTGGAAACAAGTTTGAAACAAGGTTTCAGTTACTTTGTGTGATCTCTATTAGATTTTTACTAATGACGCATAAAGCCAAAATTTAGTTAAACTTAGGTTTATAAAGGGTTTATGTTTATTAGGTTTATCTTCATTTCGTAATAACAAAGAGAAGAATTTAAAATCGTAACTTCTTTCTGCTGTCGAAATTATATTTTAGGACTGGTCTGTCGCAACGGGGATGAAAAGCAAACTATTTACTTCTTTTTATTGTTTTATTGCTCTTTTATTGTTTTTATTGTTCTTTACTGTTTTTATTGTTCTTTTATTTGTTCTTTTGTTTTCTTTTATTGTTCTTTTTATTTTTTATTTTTATTTTTATAAAAGTAAAAATCAAAAATTTCTTTTTATTTGTTATTTTTATTTCTTTTATTTGTTCTTTTTATTGTTCTTTTATTTTATTTTTTACTGTTTTTATTGTTCTTTTATTTGTTTTCGAGTCAGTGCTTCGAGTTCAGTGCTATTGCACTGAAGCGACGAAATTGGTATTATTAGTTTTTTCGGCCGTCTTGTTTGGATTGTTGGGTTTGCTTTTTTGGCGAACCGGGTTGGTTTTTACAACATAGTATGAATAGTGCAAAAATTATTAATTTAAATTTTGGATTTTGGTGAGCAAGTGGTGGCCACTTTTGGAGTCAACAAAATTCCTGGAAGTTTGAGCAGAACTTAATCTTTTAAAGTTATAATGAAAAAAAAGAACATGCTAGAAATTTATTTCGTTCTCAGTAAAGAGCAAATGGCACTCTAGCATGAGTTCAGTTTTTCAGTTGGTTGTCCCCTCCACAATCCCTCGCTCTTTACGCTAAAGTTTGACTCTTTGCCACAGTTCTACTTTTTAGAACATTTAAAAACTTTAGTGTAAAGATAGAGGGATTGCGGAGGGGACAACCCATTTCGTATACGGAGTAATTTCTGTTCGTTTTAAGTTTTAATGTCGCTCCTTACTTTCAGTTAAAAAAACTAGTTTTTTATTTAATTCTCAGTTTGAATCAGTGGAATAGAATCGATTTTTCTTTAACATTTAAATAGTGTATAAAATGGAGTTTCTGCCTAACATAGATCACTCCATCAATTTACATAATTTTCAGTCTATTTTATTTCTAACATCAAATATTGCACATTTTAAAAGTCTTCCATCCTTACATTAAAATTTAAAACAGGTCCTTGGAAATAAAATTTTGTCTGGTTTTTATACTTTTTCACAACATAAACAGGGATTCTAGCCCCACCTAGATTTATAACATTTTCAATTAAGTTCATACCATTTTAAACAAAAATTTTCGATATTTTTACAATTTCCCATCCTCGGCTTTAAGATCAAAACTGGTCTTGTGAAATAAGAATTTGACGAATTAGTGAAATAAGAGGCTATTTATATATAGTTTTTTTCTATTTTCTATTTTTTCTAAAAGCTTTCCATCCCTACATTCAAATTTAAAACAGGTCCTTGGAAATAAAATTTGGTCTTATTTTTATACTTTTTCCCAACATAAACAGGGATTCCAGTCCCACCTAGATTTATAACATTTTCAATTAAGTTCATACCATTTTAAACGAAGATTTTTGATATTTTTACAAATTCCCATTCTCGGCTTTAAGATCAAAGCTGGTCTTGTGAAATAAGAATTTGATGAATTTGTGAAATAAGAGGCTATTTATATACAGTTTTTTCTATACAACCGATAAAATGTAATAATTTAATACAATTTAATATTTAGTAGACAGTTCGATATCAATATCTAAATAATTTACATTATATTTACTTTTTCTTTCAATTATTTTTAGAATCAAACCTTAATCTAATTTTTTTAGTTTCTTTTCAACATCAGCTTCTTTGAAATAAAAACGCTTAGGTGCAGATAGAACCATTACATCCCTAAAATCAATAATTATAATAATAATTTTCTGCTTTCCTGAATTTTGATTATATTTATTTTCAAAGATACGCTACATTGTCATGAAAAGTAAAATTTTTATTAATAAACTTTTGAAATTTCATTAAAGTTTACACTGTTTATCAAAACACTATTTTCAAAGAGAAACAGTTATTAGTTGGTCCTTTATTGCCTAAACTTAAAACCCTCGTTTTAAATGTCCTATGCTTTTCTATCCTTTCCTTGTGTTTTTCTTGTTACACCCCTAAATAAAATAGTATTTAATGTTTAATATATCTTTTACAAATATACAAGTTGAATCTTCATCTTTATTTCCTAATCTTCATTACTACCATAGTTACTAAGCGATGCCACAAAGTTAGGGGACATGCTAAATGGTTCGACCTATACAAATTGTCACAAAGAGTTTTTTTTTATATTTAATTGTCATAAAGAGTCCATTATCCCAAAAAGCCGTTCAAGGCAATTTTTTTTTTACAACAAAAAGCTTAACTCACTCGCTATAGTGGTCAGAAATACAAAGTCAAAATAATATGCAGAAACTATTAAACATCATATTTTTTTATAGATGGTGAACAGCTTTTTATTTTTTTTTATGCCGGGTGGTTTTATAACTTACTTTTTTGGTTTCAATATTTTTATACCATTTTAATTTCAACGGATTTATTAGAACTTTAGTCCTCACCAAATTTTAGATTAAATTTACGACCATTTCCACTACCTCCCTACGACATATAGTTGTCGAGGTTTTCTTTAAATTGCGGGTATTTCTTTGCTCGTAAGTTTATCAAAGCAACCTGTTATGTGCCCGCCCCTGCCCCCTAAAGAAAATCCTGGATCCACACCTGAGAGCATACTGGAGAGCTTTGACGAAAATTAAGATTACATAATTATTATAATTATTATATACTATTATTATAATTACAGTTATTATTATAATTATTACGATAATAGTAAAAAAGATACACACAAATTATTGTCTGAGAAGTAACAAAAGATTTTTTCAAAGTTATCCCCCCCCCACGCAAGGTTGCTTCTTGTCTAAATGTTGAGCCATATTCTTGCTAATCTAATTTTATCATCACTCTCTTCTGAAGGGACTGCTACTCTTTTATCTTTAATAATAAAATTAAAAAGAACACTAATTAATTTAAACGCTATTTAATTTAAAATTTAAATTTAAACGCTAATTAATTTAAATTTAAATACGTCAAAATAAGATTTTACTAATATGAGGACGTACTAACTGTAACTTAAGCCAATCAAATATTTATAGAATTTTTCATATTAACACAAATTAATTTGATCCAAATTAATTGCCTCAAATTAAAGCTAGCTAAACCTTGATCTTAGTAAAGTTTCATCGTCCTAGCTTGCCTAGAAGTGCCTGAAGTAGCAAAACCGGGACAGACAGACAGACAGACCGAAAGACCGACAGAATTTGCGATCGCTATATGTCACTTGGATAATATTAAATAAAAAAAAGCTAATTTTTTTAGCTGAAAGTAAGGAGCGACATTAAAACTTAAAAAGAACAGAAATTACTCCGTATATGATATGGGTTGTCCCCTCCGCAATCCCTCGCTCTTCACACTAAAGCTTTTAATTGTTTTAAAAAGTAGAATTGTGGCAAAGAGTCAAACCTTAGCGTAAAGAGCGAGGGATTGCTGAGGGGACAACCCATTTCATATACGGAGTAATTTCTGTTCGTTTTAAGTTTTAATGTCGCTCCTTACTTTCAGCTAAAAAAATCAGTTTTTTTTATTTAATTTCTGAATGTTTTTGAATTAATGCAAGTTTGGTTTTGGCTCTCCGAACATAAATTATTAAAATGAAATTTGTATATTAATTCTTTTTTTGGCTGAATGACTTTCTCTTAGTTTTGATCAGACGATTTTGAGAAACAAGGGGTGGAGAAGGAGGCCTAGTTGCCCTCCAATGTTTCGGTTACTTAAAAAAGCTATTAGAACTTTAAATTTTTAACGAACGTTTTTATTAGTAGAAAATATACATAACTTAAGAATTAACTTACGTAACAAACTTTCATAACCTTATATTTTTATTATATATACGAGGGGGTTTGTACCCTCGTTAATACCTCGCTCTTTACACTAAATCTTAACTTTTCTCCCAATTCTTTAAGAATGACCCCTGAATCAGAAAGGCCGTAGAATAAATAGTTGAAATTACTAAAAATACTTTAGCATAAAGAGCAAGGTATTTATCTCCTCCTAAATACATCGCTCATTATGCTAAAGTATTTTTAGAACCCTTCATATGCGTAATAATCTCTGTTCGTTTTAAGTTTCAATGCTACTTCTTCCTTTCATTTGAAAAAAAAGTTTTCATGTTTATTTTTCATTGTTTTCTTATAGTAATGCTAGAGAACCCTGCGCCCTTTTCATTGAATTTTTCATCCCCCATGACAGATTCCTCCAAGGAAATATCCTCCAACATAGCCCCCTCTCCTTAGCCCCACCCCCAAACAAAATAAAATCCCCCTGAAAACGTCTGCACACTTCCCAATAACCATTACTATATGTAAACACTGGTCAAAGTTTGTAACTTGCAGCCCCTCCCCAATGGATTGTGGGGGAGTAAGTCACCCCCAAAGACAAAGTTTTTATGGTTTTTGACTATGTTGAACAAAATAGCTATCTCAAAATTTTGATCCGTTGACTTTGGAAAAAATGAGCGTGGGAGGGGGCCTAGATGCCCTCCAAATTTTTTGGTCACTTAAAAAGGGCACTAGAACTTGTCATTTCCGTTAGAATGAGCCCTCATGAGCCTAGGACCACTTGGTCGATACGATGACCCCTGGGGAAAAAAAAACAAAAAAAAAACAAATAAACACGCACCCGTGATTTGTCTTCTGGCAAAAAATACAAAATTCCACATTTTGTAGATAGGAGCTGAAACTTCTACAGTAGGGTTCTCTGATAAGCTGAATTTGATGGTGTCATTTTCGTTAAGATCCTCCGACTTTTAGGGGGCGTTTCCCCCTATTTTCCTAAATAAGGCAAATTTTCACAGGCTCTCAACTTTGATTAGTAAAACTAATCTTGATGAAACTTATATATTTGAAATCAGCATCAAAATGTGATTCTTTTGATGTAGCTATTGATATCAAAATTCAATTTTTTAGAGTTTTGGTTACTATTGAGCCGGGTCGTTCCTTACTACAATTCGTTACCACGAACTGTTTGATGACTGTTTTAATATTTTTGTGTCTCCCTTATTAGCAGTAAGGATGCCATGCTTCTTATAAAGGCGAAAAATCCTTCTTCTTTTCGTGTAATTTTCGTTTACAATCTTCACTGGTTGTACACATTTTCCCAGTTCTTCTTCTTTCTTTTTTTAAATCTTTTTTTTTATATCTCAGCCTATGAGTCAAAATGCAACATCGCAGAAATTTTTCAAAGCTGCGTAAAGCTGCTCCTGCTTCAATCCTTTTTTTAATCTCTTATCTATTATTTTTTATTATTTAGAATTTAAAAAAAAGGTAAGAAGCTCAATACTGGTTGTTATCTGCCTCCTCACTTTCACTCTAGCACGCCAAAAATTTAACAGAGAGGGTTCAAGAAAGCCAGTGCCACTAAGAAGAAATAGAAAGAAAAAGAAGAAAAGAAACTAAGAAGAAATATCCAAACGGATTTACTTTGTTTGAAAAATTCTGTGAAAAAGGGATAAAAGTTCTTCGTAGATAGAGGTAAACATAAAAAAAGGGTCTCAATAGTTATCCTATTATATGGGCCCCCTCTAATCTTGAATACGCCTTTGTTACTCAGCCTTGTTTTTTAGTTAATCTGAGCGCTATTTACCCATTGCTGTCTGTTCTTGCCACTTCAACTTAGTGAATAAAGCCTTTAGTAAACCTCGAGTTTATTTGCCATCGATTTTGGGCAAATGTCTAGGATTTAGTGATGATTGCAAAGCACACAGTGATTAAAAAAAGACGAATCTTTACATAAATGTTTAGTTTAGTTCGATAGTCGTAGCTAAAGTTCGATAGTCGTAGTTAAGAAAAAGAAGAAAAAGAAACTAAGAAGAAAAAGAAGAAATATCCAAACACACTTATTTTGTTTGAAAAATTCTGTGAAAAAGGGATAAAAGTTCTTCGTAGATAGAGGTAAACATAAAAATAGGGTCTCAATAGTTATCCTACTATACAGAACCCCTCTAACCTTAAATACGCATTTGTTACTCAACCTTGTTTTTTAGCTAATCTGAACACTATTTACCCATTCCTGTCTGTTCTTACCACTTCAACTTAGTGATTAAAGCCTTTAGTAAACCTCGAGTTTATTTGCCATTGATTTTGGGCGAATGTCTAGGATTTAGTGATGATTGCAAAGCAGACAGTGATTAAAAAAAGACGAATCTTTACGTAAATGTTTAGTTTAGTTCGATAGTCGTAGCTAAAGTTCGATAGTCGTAGTTAAGAAAAAGAAGAAAAAGAAACTGAGAAGAAAAAGAAGAAATATCCAAACGGATTTATTTTGTTTGAAAATTCTGTGAAAAAGGGAAAAAAGTTTTTTGTAGATAGAGGTAAACATAAAAATAGGGTCTCAATAGTTATCCTACTATACAGGACCCCCTCTAACCTTAAATACGCATTTGTTACTCAACCTTGTTTTTTAGCTAATCTGAACACTATTTACCCATTCCTGTCTGTTCTTACCACTTCAACTTAGTGATTAAAGCCTTTAGTAAACCTCGAGTTTATTTGCCATTGATTTTGGGCGAATGTCTAGGATTTGGTGTGATGATTGCAAAGCAGACAGCAATTAAAAAAGACGAATCTTTGATAAATATTTAATTTAGTTCGATAGTCGTAGCAATCATATATCACAGCAGTTAACATTGTAATTCATTTTATATCTTGGCACGTTTGAACTTTTTACGAAATAGGTTTCAGTTTTCATTATATAGCACTGATTGAATGTGGGTTGATGAGAATTTTCTCGAGCACTTGGTAAGGGGAGGGGAATATAGAAAAAATTGTAAAAAACATTGATTTTTTTGGGTTGGGATTGGCGAAGGGGCAGATTTTATAAACACCATTCAGATAACATCCAATTTATCAGCTGTCTCAGAAGTTCTACTCACTGGGATGATGTCCCTACTTTGCCATAGCTGTTGAGATGTGGCAAAATCTGGTTCTTAGCTACGGTTTCTTTTCTGAACTTAAAAAGACGATAAAACATTTATTTTCCATTCAAATGAGTCGTCTTATAATGTGATTATCGAAAATCTCTCAGTGCGACTCTCTCTTAAAAAAGAAACATAGATGAGAAGCCACAGTTACCCAAGATGCCCAAAAAATTACCCAAGATATTTACCCAAAATACAATGGAACTTTCCTCAGTTTTCAAAATGGGGAGCTTTGAAACTCCGTTGAAAGGTTTTTGATGGACGAAATTAATTATCTTAATTATGAAAATTTTCACCTACATTTGGCTCCATTTTGGTTCTCTACATTTCCCTCTACCTTGGCTCTCCAAATTTGGAGTGCTCTCTACATTTGGCTCTCAATTACATACACACCCTACAGTTATATGTACATATAATGTACAATATATATATATATATATATATATATATATATATATATATATATATATATATATATATATATATATATATATATATATATATATATTATATATATATATATATATATATATATATATATATATATATATATATATATATATATATATATATATATATATATATATATATATATATATATATATATATATATATATATATATATATATATATCATGAAAAGAGAAATCACCAATGCAACAGCACAAACACAAAAAAAGAGAGACAGAAGGAGAAAAGGAAGACTGTTTTCCTAAATTAGTGATTAATATAGACCAGCACTTGAATGAGGCCTTAACCCTACTCATCCATACAATCACATTGGTCAAACAGCATAGCCACACACAATCAACCATAAAGAATAATCCATGGACAGGCAGTCATGTCGTCAATAAGTATAAGTCGTCATTTACCAAACAATAGAAAAAATAATATAGACAAATAATTCAGAGGCAACACCCATTATAAGGGCTCATCAGGAGAATACACTGGCCTATATAGGGTTTCGCCACTCTAAATTCTCTACCCAGCACAGTGTTGTGGCTACCACAGAATATCCATGGCATCCCCGCGTCAGGTATCACCCCCAAAATATATGCCTATGAAAGAAAAAAAAACCAGCAAATGTAAAACAACCGAGTAAAACCAAAACAAGCTTATCCTGTTAATATATCCCTCCCTTTAGCAACAATAGATAAACTATGTATTATAAATTTTGCCAAATCACAAATATTAACACATTGCAAAAAACCTGAATGAGCTAAACAATTATAGAATTCATCCCTACCTTGTGGCTAATTTTTAAGAAAATCCGCTCAATTTGAAACACAATTCAAAATAAATGGCGCTGCGACAACATTTCTCGAACCTCCAAAATTAGTTGAAAATTTCTTTAAGTATTTCTAGATAATTCTTTTGATATTTATTTAAAAGTTCGTTATAATGAAAACTAAATTTTTTAAATTACCAAGTTAATTTATTTGCAGAAAAACCTCTTGATATCAATTCTTGGCTTAAGATTTTACATCTATTTTTAAAATCAATATAATTACTACAAATCCTTGCATAACGATGTAACCGTGAGAAAAACACTGAATATGTGATATTTGAGTGTATATTACTTTCAGGGAATGGGAAACTAATCACTTCAAAATCAAAATCATCCGTTTTATTATACATTTTAAAACTTAATTTATTATTATCACAAATATTAATATTTAAATCTAAGAAATGATCTTCATGACCAGCGCCATGACTAGGCTCAAGAATAAGCTCTGATGGATATATATTTTTAGAAATATCAATGAAATCCTTACAATTTAAGACCAAAATATCATCTAAATATCTTTTATTATTTGACAAAGCATGTTTTAAATTAACTGGATTATTCTTACCCATCATATATTTATATTCTAGTTGATTTAAAAACAAGTCTGCTAGAAATGGGCTGGCATTCCCCCCCATGGGAATTCCCACAATTTGCTTGTACAAATCACACCCAAATCTTATATAAGTATTGTATAAAACAAATTCCAATAACTCAAAAATCATATCCAAGCTGTAACATCTCAAGTTAACTGTAGTATTAAAGCAGTTTGTCCATATAGCTTTTTTATTATAAATGTCTATTTTTAAGAACCTTTTACTAGATAAGAGGAAAGATTTCTTTATAACAGTTTTTAAATTATCAAACACTACATTAAGTGATAAATTAGTATACATTGTCGCAAAATCGAAAGCCTCAATTCTTTAAGCTGAAACCATTGTTAAAGAATTTATCACCTGCAGTGAATTATTAACACTCCAATATGGATTAAAATTGGAAAATTTTTTAATACCAGAACAATAGGTTTTAAGCTTATTTACAATTTCCCTTAAAATTAAAGAAAGGTCAGTAGCAGCAATGCGGGTTGGACATTTAGCTGCTCCAGCAATAAACCGTGGTTTAGGGGGATTCTTATGAAATTTTACATTCCAATATAGGAAAGGGAACTTTTTATCATTGTCATTTATTTTAATATTAAAATTTTTAAAAAGTATTTCTTCAGTCTTTTCAATTAAATTCTCATCCTCTATATTTACCTTTTCGTAAACATTAGTTGTGCATAACTCCCTTTTTAAGATATCACAATACAGCTTCTGACAAATTATGGCAAAATTATTATTAGCTTTATCCACTGGCACAATTACAAATTCAATCTTTAGATTAGCAATTGCTTGTTTAATCTTCGCATTATAAAATAATGATTTAGTGTTACTATTTTTTAAGTTAGAATATATTTTATTTCTTATTCTACTAATAATTAAATTCTTCCAACTTTGAAAACTCTCTTTATTTTTATTCTCTTTCTTACACCACTTATCAATAAATAAATCAAAATCATTTTCCAAGCCATCAAGAACACTCGATGGTTTCAGATGATGAGAAAGACGGAAATTAGCCCCTTTATTCATTATAATTTGAAGATCATCTTGCTTTATTATTATGTATATATAAATATATATATATATATACATATATATATATATATATATATATATATATATATATATATATATATATATATATATATATATATATATATATATATATACATATATATATATATATATATATATATATATATATATATATATATATATATATATATATATATATAATGACGAAGACCACACTGCCTTTCCATAATGCAACTACAAAAGAGAGAATAATCAGGACTTTTTTTCCTAAGACAGAGAACCAACAAAATCTATTTGAATATTTCGGCCCTATATCTAAGGGCCGTCTTCAGCAAAGAAAATAATAAACAATAAGACACTTACAATAAAAGTTTTCGGTTAAAAATCCATTCTTTTTTTAAAAAATAGACTTGGCATCATTATTTCTTAATGAAAAGTTCGGCCAAGACTGTGTGATAAAAGCTAACATTTTACAAGCTAAAAAGGTTCATTCATTGAACTAACTGTATTTATTAAAAAATGGAATAATTTCTTAGTGCGATATTTGTCTTCTCTGCAGCTAATTTTGTTGTTCTTTTGGGATTGGGCTTGTTTTTATTCGTCCCTATTTTTGTTTTATTTTGAATTAGATTATTTTCTACAATTAATTTTGTGTACATAGGGTTAAGTGTGTATTCACCCACATCTCTATTTAGGGTATTTAAGTTTTGTTTGATTTCTATTGCCTCGCGGACAATTTGTTTGATTCCTAGGTCATTGCTAATTAGAATTGTTTCGTCAAATAGAACGTAATGGTTTGGATTTTCAAAAATATGATTGCTTAAAGCTGAATTGAAAGATATGGAGTTATTTCTTGATTTTAATGCTTTTTCAATACTTTCTTTGTGTTGCTGTAATCTTGTTTCTAAATTTTGGTGGGTTTGACCAATGTAATAATTTCCACAACTACATGGTATTTGATACACCCCTCTTCTCTCATAAATACTGTTATTGCTCAAAGATTAAAGGTGCATTCTTCTAAAGCCTTAAATCCCACATCAGAAAACGATTCGAATAATCCCACAAGCACCATTTACCTACCTCATATTAAATTACTTCAAAACTGAAAAAAGTTTCTTTAAAAAACAATTTACGTGTTGTATTCACAAGTAATTTAACTATAATGAATCTTTTCACATCTGGTAAAGATAAAACCCCAGTACTCGTCTAAGAGGGTTGTATCAAACACCATGTAGTTGTGAAAATTATTACATTGGTCGAACCCACGAAAATTTAGGAACTCAAAGAAAGTATTGAAAAAGGATTAAAATCTAGAAATACCTCCAAATCTTTCGATTCAGCTTTAAGCAATCATATTTTTGAAAATCCAAACGATTATGTTCTATTTGACGGAACAATTCTAATTAGCAATGACCTAGGAATCAAACAAACTGTCGGTGAGGCAATCGAAATCAAACAAAACTTAAATAATCCTAAATAGAGATTTGGGTGAATACACACTCAACCCTATGTACACAAAATTAATTATAGAAAATAATCTAATTCAAAATAAAACAAAAATAGGAACAAATAAAACAAGCCCAATCCCAAAATTACTACAAGATTAGCTGCAGAGAAGGCAAATATCGCAATAAGAAATTATTCCAATTTTTAATAAATTCAGTTAGTTCAATGAATGAACCTTTTTACCTTGTAAAATGTTAGCTTTTATCATACAGTCTTGGCTGAACTTTTCGTTAAGAAGTAATAATGCCAAGACTATTTAAAAAAAAAAAAATGGATTTTTAACCGAAAACTTTTATTGTAAGTGTTTTATTGTTTATTATTTTCTTTGCTGAAGACGGTCCTTAGATATAGGGTCGGAATATTCAAATAGGTTTTGTTGGTTCACTGTCTTAGGAAAAAAAGTTCTAATAACTAACTACAGCGCCAAGCCGTCCGAGGCCAACACAGCTACGCACGCTCCTCCTCAAACCTAATCTATTTAAAGCCTTCCTCTTTACACCCTCCCAGGAAGTTCCCATTTCCTTTAAATCTTTATTTATGACATCCTATCAACCCAAACAAGGACGACCTGCTTTCCGTGTAGCCCCAGACGGTTAGCCAAAAAGGACAATCTTCGGTAATCTGTCATCCTTCATCCGTAGAACGTGGCCTAGTCATCTCAACCTTTCTTTCATTATAGCCCTAGAAAGCGGAATTGAACCACATTTTTCGTACAACCTACTGTTTGAAATACGGTCAGTCAGCCGGGTACCCAGAACAATCCGTAGACTATTTCTCTGGAAAACATCTAGTAAATTTTCATCTGCTTTTCGGAGTGCCCATGCTTCAGAGCCATATTTGACCACTGTCATCACTGTACCTTCCAATATTCTAATCTTGGTTTGCAGACTTATCTTTCTATTCTTCCAAACTTTTTTTAACTGTGAAAAAACACCCTGAGCTTTAGCTATTCTACTTTTAACATCTTCACTGCTCCCACCATCTTTACTAATAATTAAATAAAAAAAAACAAGTTTTTTCAACTGAAAGTAAGGAGTGACATCAAAACTTAAAACGCACAGAAATTACTTCGTATATGAAAGAGGCTGCTTCCTCATCAACGCCCCGCTCTTTACGCTAAAGTTTGACTCTTTCTCTCAATTCTTCTTTCTAAAACAGTAAAAAACTTTAGCGTAAAGAGCGGGCGTTGATGAGGAAGCAGCCTCTTTCATATACGAAGTAATTTCTGTGCGTTTTAAGTTTTGATGTCACTCCTTACTTTCAGTTGAAAAAACTTGTTTTTTTTATTTAATTTCTGAACGTTTTTGAATCAATGCATGTTTTGATTTTGGCTCTCCGCAGAGGAATAATCAAAACGAAACTTGCATATTTTTTTTTTGGCTCAATGGCTTTCTCATAACTTTGATCAAATGATTTTGAGAAAAAAAGAGCGGGGGACGAAGCCTAGTTGCCCCCCGATTTTTTGGTTAATTAAAAAGGCAACTAGAACTTTTAATTTTTTACGAATCTTTTTATTGGTAAAAGATTTACGTAACTTATAAATTAGCTTACGTAAAGAACTTTTGTATTCTCATGTTTTTATTACATATATGAGGGGATTCGCCCCATCGTCAGTACCTCGCTCTTTACACTAAAGCTTAAATTTTATCCCAATTCATTAAGAATGACCCCCTGAATCACAAAAGCCGTAGAATAAGTAGTTGAAATTACCGAAAATACTTTAGCGTAAAGAGCAAGGTATTAGAAGGAGGTGAGCCCCTCATATGGGTAATAATTTCTGTTTGTTTTAAGTTTTATTGCTGTTCCTTACTTCCAGCTGAAAAAGCTTTTTCACTTTTATTTTTTAATTGTTTTTTTTTAAATAATGCTAGTAAATCCTGCTCTCCCTTCATGGAAATTTTCTTCTCCCATTACAAATTCTCGAAGGAAAGTTCCCCCAGCATATCCCCCTCTTCTCAACCCCTCCCCCAAACCAAAAAAATCCTCCTGAAAACGCCTGTATACTTCCCAATAACCATTATTATATGTAAGCACAGGTCAAAGTTTGTAACTTGTTGCCCCTCCCACGGGGACTGTGGGGGAGTAAGTCGTCCCCAAACACATAGTTATAAGGTTTTTCGACTATGCTGAATAAAATGGCTATCTCAGAATTTTGATCCGTCGACTTTGGGAAAATGATTAGTGAGGGAGGGGGCCTAAGTGCCCTCCAATTTTTTTGGTAACTTAAAAATGGCACTAGAACTTTTTATTTCCGTTAGAATGAGCCCTCTTGCAACATTCTAGGACAACTGGGTCGATACGATCACCCCTGGGGAAAAAAAACAACAAAAAACGAAAAAACAAAAAAACAAATAAACACGCATCCGTGATCTGCCTTATGGCAAAAAATACAAAATTCCACATTTTTGTAGATAGGAGCTTGAAACTTCTACAGTAGGGTTCTCTGATACGCTGAATCTGATGGTGTGATTTTCGTTAAGATTCTATGACTTTTAGGGGGCGTTTCCCCCTATTTTCTAAAATAGTGCAAATTTTCTCAGGCTCGTAACTTTTGATGGGTAAGACTAAACTTGATGAAACTTATATATTTAAAATCAGCATTAAAATGCGATTCTTTTGATGTAGCTATTGGTATCAAAATTCCATTTTTTAGAATTTTGGTTACTATTGAACCGGGTCGCTCTTTACTACAGTTCCTTACCACAAACTGTTTGATACTACCAAGGTAACTAAAGCTCCCAACCTGATCAATCTTTTCGTTTTATTTATAATTTCTGCT